>NW_028318591.1:2337500-2428550 GCF_062004578.1 Staurois parvus | reverse complement strand
CGCCTGCACCTTCAGAGCCCAGAGCAGCCCCAACGCCTGCACCTTCAGAGCCCAGAGCAGCCCCAACGCCTGCACCTTCAGAGCCCAGAGCAGCCCCAACGCCTGCACCTTCAGAGCCCAGAGCAGCCCCAACGCCTGCACCTTCAGAGCCCAGAGCAGCCCCAACGCCTGCACCTTCAGAGCCCAGAGCAGCCCCAACGCCTGCACCTTCAGAGCCCAGAGCAGCCCCAACGCCTGCACCTTCAGAGCCCAGAGCAGCCCCAACGCCTGCACCTTCAGAGCCCAGAGCAGCCCCAACGCCTGCACCTTCAGAGCCCACAGCAGCCCCAACGCCTGCACCTTCAGAGCCCACAGCAGCCCCAACGCCTGCACCTTCAGAGCCCAGAGCAGCCCCAACGCCTGCACCTTCAGAGCCCAGAGCAGCCCCAACGCCTGCACCTTCAGAGCCCAGAGCAGCCCCAACGCCTGCACCTTCAGAGCCCAGAGCAGCCCCAACGCCTGCACCTTCAGAGCCCAGAGCAGCCCCAACGCCTGCACCTTCAGAGCCCAGAGCAGCCCCAACGCCTGCACCTTCAGAGCCCAGAGCAGCCCCAACGCCTGCACCTTCAGAGCCCAGCTCAGCCCCACTTCCTGCACCTTCAGGCAATTCTGCATCTCTGTATCTAGGAATGCAGGGTACAGCTGTAGACATACATTTAGGCTTGTGCACAGCAAACTGAAGTCCCCGGCTTCTGGTGGCCATTCCGTGCCTTTAGGAAGGTGGGTGGGCCTTTGTAATAGCCTAGTGAATTATCAGTTATGGCTAATTGCAGCATGTGCCATTTGAAAATGGCGTTCTATATCTGGGGTACCATCCCCTGTATTATTATTTCTTGTCCCCCCCCCATACCATATGGCTTCCAACTGCTTCAGTCTAGATTTGAAAAGGAAGCCTGGATTCTGAATGGTAGCTATGGAAAAACAAGAAAATTCTTATGGTACATTTCTCAATCCCCTCCCCCCCCCCCCCAATGTGTGCAGGCCCTTCTAATCCCCGAATTGCAGCTGCAGCACAAGCAGGTGTGTTCTGTTTTTCTTCATGCAATCTGTGTGTGTGTCCTGTCCTGTTATCAGCCCTCCTCGCTGTGTGAGGGATGACTCCGCACTACTTTCTCTGCAGGAATGTGTCTGTAGCGCAGTAGCTGGATGTCAGCTGGCACCATGCCTGGTGTGGTTTTTTTTTTTTTTTTTTCCCTTTTACTTTTTACTCATTATTTTGGCTCCTTTGCTGGCTGTTGCAATGATATTGGAAATTTATTTTTCAGCAGCAATAACTCAGTGGCTCCTTTCTAGAGAGCACTGCATATCTGGGCCTTAAAGAGGCATACACCCCATATCAGATTCTAGACGTAGGTGAGACTACACCCATAACCGTATTAAACCCAAAAGAAACATTATATTGCAGCTTACCAAATCTTAGATGTGATGGCTGCATTAGTTTTCTTTTTTAGGCTTTCTTTCTTCTATTTTCGTCTGGTGATCTGGACAGTAAGTATGTTTTTCAAAAGAACAAAGCTGTCCTGATGTATCAGTTTGCAGAGATGAGACAAACTATTGACTGCTGACAGGGGTGCTTACAATGATCAGCTTTTGTAAAACCTTTATCCCAAAAGGAAAAACTGTTTACTGTAAAGTGTGAGCTGCAGTTTGGTTTCAATTTGTTAGTGTATCTAAACCTGCTAGTACATCTAACAGTCCCCTCGCCCAGACTGACAATGCTTTGTCCTAAGGCAGGGGTGGGCAACGGTGGCCCTCCAACTGTTGTAGAACTACAAGTCCCATGAGGCATTGCAAAACTGACAGTTACAACCATGACTCCCAAAGGCAGAGGCATGATGGGACTTGTAGTTCACCAACAGCTGGAGGGCCACATTTGCTCACCCCTGTCCTAAGGTGCTGCTTCATCTAGAGTGGGGGCGCTCTAATACAGGAGGTGTGTTACTGGCCAGATCACCATGTAAAAACATAGGGGAAAAAAGCCTAAAACAGAAAACTAATGCAGCCACCACATCAAATGATTGGTAAGCTGCAAAATGACATTTTTGGGTTTTATACTACTTTAAACCCTTGTAATCTCCATGACAAGAGAGAGATTTGTTCTTGATGCAACATTGTCCCATCTGAGCCCAGAGTTACCTCCTCCTCTTCCATTTAGGAAATGAAAAGGAACACAGGCTTACTTTTTTTTTTTTTTAATTTTTATTTGATTTTCCAATACAAAAAGAACAACAAATTTACAAAAATAATTCACATTCACCCCTGACCCCTCCCCTTTTTCCTCATCCACATCACAGGCTTACTCTTGATCAGGGGTGGACTGACCATTTGGAAACTCTGGCACTGCCCGAGGGCCCGGGGTCAGTAGGGGCCCCCCTTGAGATGCCCTTGGTACCTTTTTCATAGGCTTTTTTGAGTTTGGGCAAGGACACAGGGGCCCTATGATCCCCTAATGCCCGGGGGCCCCATGAGTTGTCAGTCCGCCCCTGCTCTTGATCTATTTCTATATGATATCATCAAATATCCACCACCAGCTAAGGATCCACATTGTGATCTCTGATACTTAAAGTAGAGCTCTAGGCAAAACCTTTCTTTTTTCCATTTTGGATGGAGCATGGGAAGGTTATAACTTGTCAGATTTTTTTTTTTTTTTCCGCCATCTGCGCACCATTGCAGAGAATTCCCTTCATTTCCTGTCCCATAGCCAAACAGGAAGTCAGAGGAAATCCCTGCAAATTAAGGGAATTCCTTGGGCCCCCCCAGGTCACCAGATCTAGTGTCCCCATTGGAAGATTTCCCCTCTTATTACTTTTCTAGGCCCAATATTTTGGCCTTTCTTTGACTTTCAACGATAATGATAAACAGGAGAAATAGAGAGGGGGAATCTCCAAATTGGGGGCACAGACAGCGATAAAACCTGACAGGGGGTCTAATCCCTCTCCACTCCCTCTCCACTCCACCAAAACTAAAAACAAAGTTTTGCCTTTAGTTCTACTTTAATTTGGCGCAGAGAAGGAAGGTGGGGGAGGGGTGGGGGATGAGAGTCACTTCTCTTACTCATTAGCTGTGTGTGTAATCTGAACTCCAGTAAATCTGTTAGAAGAAGCCTAGAGCTCCAGTTCCTTGTTGAATGAGAAAATCTGTTTCTGTGCAATATTTTATCTTTAATGGTCCGTAGAACGGAAATGTAAAAAAAAAACACAATCTACTTCCTTTAAGGCTCCGTTCACACTAGCTTTGTCAGCAGGCGTCAGACAGGCGTTTGTGAAGTGTTTTTAACGCTTCTGAAACGCCTATGAAAATTCTACACATGGCAGCACACAGTGCTGTTCACACTAAAGTGTTAGTGTCGCGGCAAAACTGACGCCTCGTGTCCAGTCAGGAGGAGTTGAAGTCTCCCATTCAAGTCTATGGTGCCGCTCCGCAAACGCCTGGCAGGTGTTTGCGGTGCGGATGCGAGGAGTTAATACCATTAACTTCATTATAGGCTTTTGTGGTGCGGTTTTAACGCTTGGCAAACGCCTACCAACCGCCTTAAAACCGCGCATAGGGCGTTTGAGGAGCATTAAAAACGCTTCCCAAACGCCTGTAAATGCCTGTGAAATGCTATAGGGGTGTTTGGCAAGAGGCAGAAATGAAGTCAAGTGTGAACGAGCCCTAATACTGGGGGTCTTCAACAGGCTTTTCAACTCTCTGGGACTCTTGACTGAAATCTAGCTTTATACTCATTCAGGCCAGTTGAGTTGGTCTCACTTCTGCTGCTGCAGTTTTCATGATGAAGAATGCAAAAAAAATGGTTTGAGGTGTGCTGAGGCACTGGGCTGATCTGGTAGGATGACTTCATATTCTGCAATAACGCATAAACCTAGCAAAAGTCTACCGAGGTTGGTGGGTTGGACTTGGTTTTTGTTGGTGCGCTTAGAGAGATATGTAAGGTTGTGCCTCACCAGAATCCACAAGAAATAGAAATGTCAGTTTGTGGTGAACTGCCACTTTAATCTGAATGTTCCATTGTTAACGCCTCATTTTCTGCTTTTTTTTTTTTTTTTTTTCCCATCTGCCAGGGGCCAGTAATCTACGCCCAGCTCGATCACTCAGGAAAACCAGGCAACCAGGTCAACAAATCAGAACGTGTGGTCTACGCTGACATCCGGAAGGTCTGCTGAGATCCCCCCGCCCCCTAAAGTGGACACAATATTGCAAAAATAACTTTTAGTATGGACCCAATGTGGCACCATTGCCTTTTACAAAGCCATGTGTGACCTTGTCACTCGAGACCAATGTTTGTGACTCTAGAGAGGCCTATTAGTCTGTACAGGAGACCCCCCACCACCACCACCACCACCATCACAGAGTGCTTTTCCAATCTACCATCAACAGTCTGATGTGCCTTCACTTGTACAGCCTTCCAAACTGCCTTTGATCTCAAGTTTTAGGTTTTTCGTTTTTTGGTTTTATTGTTTTATTATTTTTTTATAGTGCGAGAATTCAAATGCTACCTTGGGTTCCTGGTGCCCAACCTGTGGCCCTCGTCCTCCTACAGTACGTAGCAGAGGTTGAACCATTGATTTGTAAAGCAGTGATCTTTGTTAGCCTCATGTAAGGTGTCCCCAGCCTTCTGCAAGTAGGCTTCCAGTCTTCAACCAAACCTGTAGTGTGGCCCTCGTCCTCCTACAGTACGTAGCAGAGGTTGAACCATTGATTTGTAAAGCAGTGACCTTTGCTAGCCTCACATAAGGTGTCCCCAGTCTTCTGCAGTAGGCTTCCAGTCTTCAACCAAACCTCCTACAGTACGTAGCAGAGGTTGAACCATTGATTTGTAAAGCAGTGATCTTTGCTAGCCTCACGTAAGGTGTCCCCAGTCTTCTGCAGTATGCTTCCAGTCTTCAACCAAACCTGGTAGTGTGGCCTTCATCCTCCTACAGTACGTAGCAGAGGTTGAACCATTGATTTGTAAAGCAGTGATCTTTGCTAGCCTCACGTAAGGTGTCCCCAGTCTTCTGCAGTATGCTTCCAGTCTTCAACCAAACCTGGTAGTGTGGCCTTCATCCTCCTACAGTACGTAGCAGAGGTTGAACCATTGATTTGTAAAGCAGTGACCTTTGCTAGCCTCATGTAAGGTGACCCCAGTCTTCTGCAGTAGGCTTCCAGTCTTCAACCAAACCTCCTACAGTACATAGCAGAGGTTGAACCATTGATTTGTAAAGCAGTGACCTTTGCTAGCCTCATGTAAGGTGTCCCCAGTCTTCTGCAGTAGGCTTCCAGTCTTCAACCAAACCTGGTAGTGTGGCCTTCATCCTCCTACAGTACGTAGCAGAGGTTGAACCATTGATTTGTAAAGCACTGATCTTTGCTAGCCTCACGTAAGGTGTCCCCAGTCTTCTGCAGTATGCTTCCAGTCTTCAACCAAACCTGGTAGTGTCCATAATCTCCTCTAGTATGTCTGCAGTCAGTGACTGTCCTCTCCAGCATTACATCTACTGTGGCCCTTTGGTAATGTCAATTGAAGCTTCTGCACCACTTCATAATTTGACAACCACTTTTCATGACCTAGTGTGAAAAACGAAAAATCCCACATGCTGTCCTAGGGTGGTGGTGGTGGGGGTGGGTTTTGGTTGGCAACATGTTAGAGCGCGTTGAAAAGGTGGAGTTACCCTTTAAAAGTATATCTGTTATCTGGTGTTCTGTTCCTGGAACATTTCGATCCCTGCCTTGAAATCCTTGAATGGAATCCTATACATTCCTGTAAATATATTGTACTAAAACCACATTCCGTTCAGCACCCATAGATAACATTGTGTACAGATGCCTTAAGTATTTATTCAAGTTCAAAAATGCATAAAGGAAATGCAGTGTACCCTGTTCAATGTATTTAGTATTTTTTTTTTTTTTTTTAACCAGTTGCTGTAATGCACCAGTCCATCCGCTCCCCCTTTTCATGCTGATCTGAGAACCCCTCTTTGTGAAGCTGGAGAGACATTCCTAAACACTCCCACAGCAACCAATCAGATCTGCTTTGAAAGCTTAAATGTGATTGGTGATAGAAACAAAGCACTGGCTTCAGGACGTACACTCCCATTGGCTCAGTGAGGTACCCTCTGGATTGAGCCTGCAGTGAAATACAGACCCAGAATTGAAAGTAAGAAATAACGAGGCTGCAAAGGTTGACCATCTTCTGAAAATGCAGATTGCCTGGACACTTTGCTGCTCCAACAATGTCCCAGAACAAGTATTGGTCAGGAAAGGCACAATCCTGCAAAGTCCCTATCTGCTGAATCTATCTATGGCCTGATAAAATAATTAGAATCCCCTCCTCCACCCCAACTGATAAGGGACATATTGCTCATTTTGGCTGGGCGGTAACACTTTGCCCGTACACAGTCCATCCCTTTCTCATTCCAGTGCTGGAATGTGGTCCCGTATCGGCATGTACAGTGGAATACCAGCAGCCATGTCATCCAGGTAGGACGCGGCTCCTGCTCCTGAATTGTATGTGATGTTCGCAAGAGGGGCAGCGATGAGACCAGCAAGAAAGGCAGCTTTGGGGGACCGATTGTCACAGCCAGAGCATTGATGAGGACGTTTGCCAGGACTGTGGTCTAAAAGTGGTTCTAAGGGGTTTTTTTTCACCTTAATGAATTCTACGCATTAAGGTAAAAAAACCTTCTCTGTGTATCTCCCCCCCCCCTTATACTCACCTGACCCCGATCTCTACCCAGCGATGCATGAGAGCAGCAGCTCTCTTCTTTCTTCCTCCTCATTGGCTCAGAGACAGCAGCAGGTGCCATTAGCTCCCACTGCTGTCCATTATAGCCAGTGAGGGGAAAGCTGGACCACCTGTGCTTTGTGTGTCAATGGAGCGAGCCTGCACAAGTGTCCCCATAGCAAGCTGCTTGCAATGGGGGCACTGGGAAGGGGAGTTGCCATGAGAAGGACCCAAGAAAGAGATTGGGGCTGCTCTGCGCAAAACCATTGCGCAGAGCAGGTTAAGTATAACCTATTTCTTACTTTTTAAAAAAAATGATATATACATTCTTCATCAACTGGGCCAGAGGAACGACCATTAACCCCTTGACACCAACGTAACACAAACATGCGGCCTCACAGAATTGGACTTTTTTCTGTGGGGCCACACAGCGCACTCCCAGCAGAAAGACCGGGGTGTCACTGAGAGCCCATTTACCACCAAATGAAAGCCCAATTTGTCTGGAAACAAACACGGTATAATCCACCTGGATGTACAAAGTAGTTGTGATGATATGTACAGTTTTACTATCACATGTCAACGTTGCAAAATTGTGCTTAGGCATTTAGATTTGTTTTCCCTCTTAGGCATGAAGGGGTTAAGTATTTAATGACTGCCCAGAGTTGGTCTTTAAGCTAGCCGAGTTACCTTTATATTAGCCCAGTTGCAGTGTCTCCCGGCTTCACCTTTACCTGTCATTGATTGCTTTTAATACGTTCCCTGGAAAGGCTGTTGAACACACTACTAGCACATTGCACAAGTGCGGTGCAAAACATGAACGCTTGTCTGAATGGACTGTTAATGCTTGTACAGTTATGTACACTATATCTGGTGCTGGGGGTCTCGGCTAAAATGAGGCTGTTTGTTAAAAAGGGGAAATAGACCTTTAAGTACCTGACACCCCCCCCCCCCCCCCCCATGGCAGTTATTTACTAAACCTGAAGAGTGCAAAATCTTGTGCAGCTCTGCATATAAACCAATCAGCTTCCAGATTTTACCCTTCATGACCAGGCCAATTTTTGCTATGCGGTACTTCGGTACTTGTAATTGTGTGGTCACACAATGCTGTACCCAAACATTTATACCATTTTTTTTCAAACAGAGCTTTCTTTTGGTGGTAATTGATCACCACTGGGTTTTTTATTTTTTAAAATTTTGAAGAAAAAAAAATTTTTTTTGGTTTCTGCTATAAAACCTATCCAATAAAAAAAAAAAAAAAATTCATAAATTTTGGCCAAAATGTATTCTGCTACCTGTCTTTGGTATATAAAAAAAATCCCAGTAAGTGCATATTGATTTACATGAAAGTTGTAGCGTCTGCAAACTTGGGTGTGTATTTGTGTATACAGTGTGTGTGTGTCTATGTGTCTATATATATATATATATATATATATATATATATATATATATATATATATACACACACACACACAATGTGTGTGTGTATATACACATGTTTTTGGTTTTTTTTAAATGGGACCGTAATAGTGCAGTGGGCAATCTGACACTAACTGACATTTGGGGGGGGGGGGGGGAAACTGACTAAGTGGTATTGACATCATTATTGGCCCTAATACAGTGATAATACTATACACCAGGAGTGTCAAACTGGCGGCCCTCCAGCTGTTGCAAAACTACAAGTCCCATCATGCCTCTGCCTTGGGAGTCATGCTTGTAGCTGTCAGTCTTGCAATGCCTCATGGGACTTGTAGTTTGGCAACAGCTGGAGGGCTGTCAGTTTGACACCTGTGCTATACACTGTCACTGTACTAATGACACTGGCTGTGAAGGGGTTAACAGGTCCTGGCCGTAAATCATTGGCTGGGACTTGTTGACAAAATCTTGCTGTGTAGTCACAGTGGGGGGGGGGGGGGGTGCGGGTGTGCATGTGTACACCCTAAACCCAGAAGCAAGCAGCAAAGTACCTGTACTTCACATTGCCTGCGAGGGCTGCCCGTCCGCAGTACATTGTGGACTGGCGGTCCAAGTAGTTGATTGAACAAGCTGATGCTAGAAGCTGATTGGCTACCATGCAGAGCTGCACCAGATTCTGAGTGCTCCAGTTGTAGTAAATCCCCCCCATATCTCGGTTTCTGGATATCCTGCAGTAATCTCACAGCATGCCTACAAAACGCCCCCCCCCCAGGATTGTAGCAGCAGTGGACTTGCTGTGCAAGCTGCCCAAGCTATCTTCCGTTTTAAGGCGGAGCTCCCCTTGCTCCATGTAGTACCACAGCACCGCGAAGGGGTCTCAAACGCAGAAACAAAATGGCTTTCTTGGCCAACACCGCCATAAATCTGCCCTGCCCAAAGCTAACTTCCTGCCTTCTCTTCTCGATGGACTGAATTCTAAACATGTAAATAAACTATTTAATCGTAATATCACAAAGGCCGATGATGCATGAGTATGCTTTAGCCATATTTTTTATAAGATATTTAATATAATAAAAAAAAAAAGAAAAAATGTTCAACTGGATGTTTTTGAGAAGGTATTTTTTTTTCGCAGTTTGAGAAATGAAAACCGATTGTGGAGATCGGACGAGAGGAGAAGGAAGGTTCAGGTTTTCCATGTAATGAAATGACATAGACTGAATCACAAATTTGCATTAAAACGTTGGGCGCTTCCTTGATGTGACGCTAGTCGTGTGCATTTTTTGAAAGCTGTGTTGCAGGTAAAAAAAAAAAGACAATGGAGAAGGCATCCTCTGTATTGGCTGGGAGTCAGTCAGGTTGGGGAGCTGCAAGCTCTCAGTGCCCCATGCTTGCCTTCAGTGCCTGATGCCTCCCCAATCAGCTCTCTATCAACCAAGGGTCAAAAATAGTATATAAAAGAATGAGTGTCACAGTTTATACTAAGCCTAATAAAGGTTTCTTTGTCCTGATAACGGGTGACTTGCCATCATTACATCATATATATTGCTGTCTGGCATACTGCAATAACTAACCAACACTCAAGCCCTGATGGTGTGGTGAGCCCCCTGAAAAGTGTTGGGCTATATCCTCCCACCTGTTACAATAAATCCATTTTTCCTGGACTTAGTACAACCTGTAGTCCTCTCATCCTCTAATATACTATTTTTTATTTTTTTTCCCAAAGTACTTGGCTCTTTGCAAATGTAAAGGATGCTCTTTCCTCTTCCAGGCTTCTTAAATGTCAGCTTCCGATGTGCGTAAGCTATATAAGTTGCTTGGGTGCCATAAGGCAACATGTAAGTAGTGTAAAGTTGTACAATGCCTTTATTTTTTCACTTGTATCTTGTATTTCAATGTGTTCCCCCCCCCCCCCCCCCCCCCTCCAAGTATGAGTGATCATTTGTCTTTAAGCTAAATATTTTTGAACACTTCTGATTTCTGCAATACTGTTGCAGAACCCAAAAAAGTGTTACTAAACCCAGGACCCTGCATTCACTATACAGTCATGGCCAAAAATATTAGCACCCCTGCATTCACTACATCTGCTCTCCCCGGACCCTGCATTCACTATATCCGGTCTCCCCGGACCCTGCATTCATTATATCTGCTCTCCCCGGACCCTGCATTCATTATATCTGCTCTCCCCGGACCCTGCGTTCACTATATCTGGTCTCCCCGGACCCTGCGTTCACTATATCTGGTCTCCCCGGACCCTGCATTCACTATATCTGGTCTCCCCGGACCCTGCATTCACTATAGCCGGTCTCCTCAGACTCTGCATTCACTATATCTGCTCTCCCCGGACCCTGCATTCACTATATCTGGTCTCCTCAGACCCTGCATTCACTATATCTGGTCTCCTCGGACCCTGCATTCACTATATCTAGTCTCCCCGGACCCTGCATTCACTATATCCGGTCTCCCCGGACCCTGCATTCACTATATCCGGTCTCCCCGGACCCTGCGTTCACTATATCTGGTCTCCCCGGACCCTGCGTTCACTATATCTGGTCTCCCCGGACCCTGCATTCACTATATCCGGTCTCCCCGGACCCTGCATTCACTATATCCGGTCTCCCCGGACCCTGCATTCACTATATCCGGTCTCCCCGGACCCTGCATTCACTATATCCGGTCTCCCCGGACCCTGCATTCACTATATCCGGTCTCCCCGGGCCCTGCATTCACTATATCTGGTCTCCCCGGACCCTGCATTCACTATATCTGGTCTCCCACAGTACACTGAACATGGAAAAGCAATTATTGTAGTAAATATAAACTGCTAAATACCTTTATTCATAAGCAGTCTTGTGACTTCTATCAGTGTCCAGCTGAGCACTGGTTAAAGCTTATAGGAGGAGTTTTCATTATTATCTGACTGTCCTATGATGCTGTATAACTCCTGGCCCCTAACTTGTCTGGACAGTGCTGATTGGCCCTGTGCTGATTACATGCACCCTTCCCAAAAACTGAGCATGTGCAGCTTGCCCCCAAGGCTCTGTTCTATCAGCAGATGGATTGGGACAAGTAGAAAAGCTTGTAGGAGGAGTTTTCATTCTTCCCTATTAGGCGTCATAACCCCTGATCCTCTGTCTGAACAGCATTGATTGGCCCTGTGCTGATCACATGCGCTCTCCCAAGAAAAAAAAAACTGTCTAGCAATACACACCAAACTGAGCATGTGCCGCTTGCCCCCAAGGCTCTGTACTATGGCAGATGAATTGGGAACAGTAGAAGGGGGAGGATCAGAGAAGACTGGATCAAACAGCTTTTTTACACAATGCAGCGGATTAACCCCTTAGGTTCCACAGTGAGTATAACAAGCATGCTTTACTGCATCTACAGACTGATTGTACTGTTGTGGGTTTAGTAACACTTTAAGTACCCCGTTGCAATGATTTTTACACTGAGAATTTGGACCTGATTATTTGTATGTTAAGTTTTCTTGTCTGTTTGTCGCAGTGCGTTCCACTTCATGTCTTAATTATTGTTTGGGTTGTCTTACGGCGTTATGTTCGGTCAGATGGTTTGTAGAAAATGTTTGCTAAAGCTGGTTGGTAAACTTGCAGAATCCCCATCAGATCTGCAGATTGCGACCAATAATGCATTCAGCGTCTAGGTGTGTTGGGATGTAAAGAAGGGACAACCATGATACAAAACCTCAACCAGACGACCTCTGCGCGTTGATCCGCGCAAGTCTGAAAAGCAGCCGGCTTTGCCGCAGGACGTTGTATGGGACAGAAGAACTGTAAGCGCGTTCTGCCATCACAGTCAAATGGCATTCGTTACAGGTGCTCTTTGTTAGAATACTATGTCATGTGACCGAATACCATGTGACCGAATACCATGTTATGTATCATGGATAAGAACATATCTTCATTATTTACTTTTCAGTTTGGCTGCTGCCTTGTTTCAATGTTGCCATATCTGCTGTTTTTTATATTTTCAATAAATTTTTTTTTTTTTCTTTTGCTGGATTCCAATTCACTTATGTTAACTGGAATTGTATTTTTTTTGTTTGTTTTTTTGGGATTGCATTTATATGTTGCCCTCTGTGAAACCTGCATGGCCTTGACTTTGGATGTTGGACACTCAGCCTCAGCGGAAGCTGCCCCGGGCCGGCCTATGCAGTACATGCTGTATGAATGCAATTGTAAAAATTGATATTTTCTGTATTTTTTACAGGTAATTATACTGGAATAAACTATGTTTAAAACTTTCCTGGAGTGTGGTGGGGTTTGTGTTGGTTAGCGCTTGAGCTTTAGTGTCAGTTCACACTACATGCGTTTTGTGTGCTTTTTTTTTTTTCTGCATCCAAAACGCCCAGAAAGTAGGTTATATGGTTGTCAATGTCATAGTTCACATCAGTGCTTGCCGTTCCAGTGCGTTCCGGATGCAGTAAAAAAAAAAAAAAACAGGCTGCATTTTGTTTCTGCACACAGCTGTACTGAAAGGAGGTAAAACACATCAAAAATACACTGGAGTACACATGTCCCTATTTAAAAATTAAAAAGAAAAAGGGGAAAAAATTAACCAGAGCACATCAAAAGCACACTGGAACATGCCAAAAATATGTAAAAAAAAAATGCATGCAAAATCGCATCTGGACTGCGATTCTCTGGTGTCAACTGGCCCTTAGTGGAGTCTGCATACTAAACAATTGGCCACTTCCAAACATTTGTTTTACAAACATTTTTATTGATTCTTTAATCATTTGCCGGCCGCCCTATGGCCGAATGGCGGCCGGCAAATGTCATCCGCGTTCCAGGTGGACGCCATATGGCGTCCTCTCGCACATGTGCAAATTGCGCTTCGCAGAGCTACGCAACCTGTCACCGGCCGTGTACCTCGGCCACGGCCGATGACAGATCTGAGTACCGGCCCCCGTTGCCGGTATCGTGACCTGCTGTGACCAATCACAGCAGGTCACAAGACAGTTGTATACAATGGATGGCTTCATTCATGCCATCCATTGTATACTAGTACCTAGCTGTGAATGGTCACAGCTAATCACATGCACATGTCATGTGATTATCTGTGGCCAAATCACAGCTAAGCACAAAAAAAAAAAAAAAAAACCTGAATGAATCGATGTCATTCAGGGAAATGCTTGCTTATAGTAAAGTAATTCTTTGCTATAAGCAAATTGTGAAAAAGAAAAAAAAAAAAAATACTGATCACTTCCCCAAAGTAGTACAATGTTACTATGGTAACATTGTACTACTTTGGTCATAGTGAAAAATGAAGAAAAAATGAGAAAAAAAAAAAATTATATTTTATATATATATATATATATATATATATATATATATATATATATATATATATATATATAATTTTTTTTTTTTTCATACGGTCACCAGTCAGTGTCCCTGATCACCGCCATGCCAGTTATATGATGACGCTGTACTGCACTGGTGACAATATGTAAAAAAAAAAAATAGTGAAACTAATTTTTTTAATTTTTTAATTTTCCGAAAAATTTTGGCAAAAAAAATACAACTTCAGAAAACTTGCCATTCCTCTTATGAAGTACGTCAGACTGTCTACTCTGCAAAAAGGGGTCATTTGGGGGATATCTGTCCTGTTCTGACATTTGGGGGATATCTGTACTGTTCTGACATTTGGGGGATATCTGTACTGTTCTGACATTTGGGGGATATCTGTACTGTTCTGACATTTGGGGGATATCTGTACTCTCCTGACATTTGGGGGATATCTGTACTCTCCTGACATTTGGGGGATATCTGTACTGTTCTGACATTTGGGGGATATCTGTACTCTCCTGACATTTGGGGGATATCTGTACTCTCCTGACATTTGGGGGATATCTGTCCTGTTCTGACATTTGGGGGATATCTGTCCTGTTCTGACATTTGGGGGATATCTGTCCTGTTCTGACATTTGGGGGATATCTGTACTGTTCTGACATTTGGGGGATATCTGTACTGTTCTGACATTTGGGGGATATCTGTACTATTCTGACATTCTTGGACCTCAAGAAATTAGATTGGCTGTCAGTACTTCAGGATTGATCAATAATCAGATCTATACCATAGTTTGTGAACTCTATAACTTTCCTACAAACTAAATAATACATCCTAATTTGGGTTATTTTCACCAAAGACATGTAGCAGAATACATCTCGGCCTAAATTTATGAAGAACAATTATTTATTTGTAAACTTTTATAACAGAAACAAAGAAAAACGTGTTTTTTTTCTACATTTTTGGTCTTTTTTTGTTAATTTAGCAAAAAATAAAAACCCCAGCGGTGATTAAATACCACCAAAAGAAAGCTCTAGTTGTGTGAAGAAAATGATAAAATTTTAGTTTGGGTACAATGTTGTATGACCGCGCAATTGTCATTCAAAGTGTGAAAGCGCTGAAACCTGAAAACTGGCCTGGGCAGGAAGGGGGAAAATTGCCCGGTATGGAAATGGTTAAAAATTAAAAAGAAAAAGAGAAGGGAAAAAATTAACCAGAACACATCAAAAGCGCACTGGAACATGCCAAAAATATGTAAAAAAAAATGCATGCAAAATCGCATTTGGACTGCGATTCTCTGGTGTCAACTGGCCCTTAGTGGAGTCTGCATACTAAACAATTGGCCACTTCCAAAGATTTGTTTTACATTTTTATTGATTCTTTAAGTAGGGATGCGTCGATATATTGGCGACCTAAACGTATCGGGTGAAAATAGTGTTAAGCAGGCCATACGTGGGTCGAATTTCAAACATTTTTTGATGGAAAACAATGTTCGTTCCGTAATCCAATGGTGCCACCAATGATTTTGAAAATCGGTAATTTTTTTACGAATTTTCCAACATGCCTGATAAACGAAATGGGGAGGAACCACGAAAATCAGCCGGTGCCATTGCCCCGCTAACGGAGCGAAAGTTGGTCGATTATTCTTAGGTCAGATTTTCAAACGAAAAATCGTTCGAAAATCGACCCATGTATGGCCGGCCTTATCAGCACAAATATGTCGTAAATCCTCCTGCGCTGCTATACCTAATAAAGATAAAACAGCAGCTAACATCCAATCCTCACCTTTAGATGGATATAGTTAATATAGTAATGATGTAGCGCTATAGATAATATTGTGACCTTTTGTTTGGTACAAAATTGCTTCTAAAATACTAGATATTTTTAGATCAACCAAATTTATACTGGTGACAATTGTGGGTGATTAGTGCAATATAGATCAAACCTAAATATCCAAGTGACTATTCCAACATTACCGTGACACACAGAGATTCCCTGTGTAGGGATAGAAGTCCCCTTGTATAGATGGTCTATAAAAGTTGAACAGCAGTGATCTATAAAATGTCTATAACACTGTTCAACAATTTTTTATTTTTTGCCAGTTTTGGAAACAAAAGGATCCATTTCTTAATGAATTTCACATTCTGAGTTCAAATATAACAATGAAATTTGTCAATTGGCTCTAGTTTTTCTGTAAACGGAAAGTTTTCTACTATAGGCGTAATGACTACATAATGCACAATAATTATATAGATAGATGTCTTTCCACAAATATAAAGCAAGTGATATTGACTACATAACAAAGCCTAAATGGCACAATATATTGCATAGGATTACCAAGAAAAATTATAGCCAAAAGCCAAGTTGAATCATTTTAATACTTAGGATTCTCACTAGTTTTGTCTTCAGTTTGTGTCGGTTTTGCTTCTCTTGGCTTTTCTCTTGTATTCGAGGAAAGGGCTATCTCTTACAACTGCACGTGTCTACACGCTTCAGGTTCTTCCTCACTTGACTCAACCACGAAGGATTCTGGTGCTTTAGGAATTGGTAGCCCCTCTCCATGAGGAACTGGACGTATTGCCGATGGAATATTTGGATAGTGCACAGATAACTTTTTCTTCTTATTTAGCCCTTTTACAATTGGAGGCACCATACAAAAGTAACAATTACTAACATGATCTGTTGGCTCTCTCCAAATCATTGGCACAGCGAAAGGCATAGATGCCTTTTTTCCATTCAACCATTGCTCCAGTGCCGTCCCACAAGAATTGCAGCATATATGTGGTGCCCAGCTCTTGTCCTGGTCTCCTATCTTGTAGCCAAAATACAAGTTGTAGGCTTTCTTAATCATTCCTGTTATCCTCCTTTTTTGTGAGATAAAAGTTATTTCACCGCAGATATAGCAGAAATTATCTGCTTTATTCACACAAGTTCGAGGCATTACTGAGTAGCCTATATAAGCATAAAACGAAATGTAAAGACGAACTACAATCAGCTACAGATACTGCAGCTTTTATGCAGTGAAGTGATGCAATTAAAGGCTAATATCGCATCATCTCAGTATACATGCAATTTTCTATTGGTCACCAGTATCAATTGCGCAATATGCAGCTGAAGTTGCATCATAATTTTGAATGGCTTACGTCATTAGATGGGTGAATATATCATGGAAACTAGAGCCAATCAACATTTTTTAGGGTCATTTTCGTTTTCAGCACCCCAAAATTATGTAAGATTAGCTAATTTTATGCCCAAAACTTTTTACCTGTTGAACAGTGTAATCGGTGTTTTTCATGTATATCAACAGCACACACAAAATGGTTCAAAACATGCTCCTGTGCAGGTGGTGAGTGATAATTCTGTATGGCAGGCATGCCCACTCACCTTCCCCCTGCGACCCACAGGGGCCAAAAAGCCTTGCGGATCACCCAGGATCCTACACGCTCTCTCCAGGTAAACGTTACTCTACAAGCTTCAATGATCTCTCCTCCACCTTCAACTATTACTCCATGGACAGGTAGCAATGTATACTCATGATGTTTTTGGAGTCATACAATAAGAAAAACAGAGATCCTCCAGAGTGCAAAATGTTAGGTTTAACCACTTCCAGTCCAGACCCTTTTATCCCCTTCCTGTCCAGGGAAATTTTCAGCAGAAGAAGACAGATGCTAATCCGTTGAAATATCTCTCTGGATATGAGAACGCATGCTCTTATGACCTCAACCACTTCAAGTCCGGACACTTTCACCCTCTTCCTGTCCGGGGCAATTTTCAGCTTTCAGCGCTATCACACTTTAAATGACAATTGCGCGGTCATGCAACACTGTATCCATATGAATTTTTTTACGACAAATAAAGCTTTATTTTGGTGGTATTTATTCACTGCTGGGATTTTTATTTTTTTTACTACGTAAATGAAAAAGTCCACAAATTTTGAAAAAAAGTGTTTTTCTTATAAAATGTTACAAATAAATAATCTTTCATCATAAATCTTGGCCAAAATGTATTCCCTTCTCTTTTTAGTAAAAAGAAAAATAAACCAAATTCATTTATAACCAAAAATTATAATTTTTAAACTTTTTTTTACATTTTTATTTTATTTTTTTATATATATATATTTTTTTTACATACTGTCACCCTAGCAGTACAGTGTCACCATTGTGACACTGTACTATTTGTGGGGGGTGATGAAGATTTTTTTTTTTTTTTTACAGTGATTGCTTTTACACCCATATAGGATGTAAAAGCAATCATTTCTCTTTCTCTCTGTCTGCATTCTTGCAGCCATTGAGAAGTACTGAGTGAGCTGTGATTGGTCACAGCTTGTCACATGGTACAAAGCTGTTGTGAATAGCCTTGTACCATGTGACCTCTGTGATCATTCACAGATTTCACACGTAGTAAGCAATGATGTCGAAAGTGACATCTTGCTTACTACTCTGCATGTGATCACTGATTGGCCTATCAGTGATCACATGAGCGGGACCTCGTACAGAGGTCCCGTCCGACGATCGGTGTTTCACTGTGTCCGGAGGACACAGCGGGCACCGGATCGCGGTGCTGCGCGCTCCAAGGGAGTGCACAGAGCTAGAAATGGCGGGTGCCGTTTATGAACGGTAACCCGCCCCTGGAGTGCCACCGTCCTGCCGTTTATAAACAGCAGGCGGATGGCAAGTGGTTAATAAGAGAAAAAACGCCAAGTACAAACTCACATTTCAGCAGAGAATCAATTCGCTTTTTGTGTCACCTCACATGGGTGTACTGAGAGCACTCTGGTGTACCAAGATGACGCTGGACCGGAAGTGCGTCACCACGTCGCATCTACGCGTTACACCACACCCCTCGTGGCTTCATCAGGATCAGCACTTTGCCAAGAGGAAAACAGGTGCCGATAATTGCAAAGTCGCGTCTCATAGATTTCATGTACAAACGCCTCCTAGTGACCTCAGTGTGAAAAATTGCACCTCATAGACTTTTATGCACTGGCATCCTCATTGACATCAATGCACAAACACTCCCTAGTGACTTCAATGTAAAACGCAACTTATAGACTCGTGCAAAGTTGAGTCCCCATTGACTTCAATGCAAAAATGCCCCCAAGTGACTTCAATACAAATTGCCAGCCACATTAATTACATTTTAAAAAAAAATTAAAAACTCTGTTTCTGCCAAGTGCATCCTGTATTTTCGGTTCCGATTTCGGCCCCAGCATTTTCATTTTGGTGAACCATTATTTTTTTTTAGGTTTTACAACAGAAACGTACAAATAGTCATGTATATAAGGACGCAATGTGAGCAAAAGGAAAAAAGATCCGAGGGAAATAGATGGGAACATTTCCATCGAATGAAGGGAAAGGGACACGCAGTAATGTAGCCAGTCCTGGGATTGGCAGCCAAGCAGACGTGGGCAGTTGACGGAGATGATGGCCTCAACGAGGTGAAAAGAGGGAAGGCGGTTAGAGCCCGAGAGCTCAGAGTGAGAGAGAATTAGAAGGTTCTGCCTGAAGGCCTCAGAATGGTAAAGAAAGGAGAGGGGGTAGGAAAGAGGGTTTGCCTGGGATGGTCCCTCGTGGTTCAGACAATGGCTCAGCATAGAAATGGGCCGATTAATCAATTGGAGGGTAAGGAGTGGGCCAGATTGAGATCATTATGGAATATCCATGGGTCCTTGGGTCCCAACATTTTGCATGGGAATCAGTCAGTATAGAAGTCAGCTTTTTGTGGCACTTCCAAAGATTTGGAAGAACATTATATAGACAGCAGTTTCTCTCCTTTTCCCCCTCACCATACATCGATCAGCCATAACGTGACCACCCACTGTAACCGGTCGAAGCATGGACTCTACTAGACCTCGGAAGGTATGTTGTGGAATCTGGCACCAAGCCATCAGTAGCAGATCCTTTAATTCCTGTAAATTATGGGCTGGAGCCTCCATGGATTGGACTTGATTTTCTAGCACATCCCACAGATGATCGACTGGCCTGCGATCTGGAGAATTTGAAGGACAAGTCAACATCTTGAACTTGTGTTCCTCAAACCATTCCTGAATTCATCAGAGCAGGCCACCTTCTTCCAATGCTCTGTGGTCCAGTTCTGTTGCTCACATGTCCATTGTAGGCACATTTGGCAGTGGTCATGGGTCAGCATGGGCAACCGGACCAGTCTGCAGCTATGAAGCCCCATACACAACAAACTGCGATGCTCTGTGTGTTCTGACACCTTTTCTATCAGAACCAGGATTCACTTTTTCAGAAATCTGAGCTACAGTAGCTCTGCTATTGGATTGAACTACACAGGTCAGCCTTCTATCCCTATGTGCATTAATGAGCCTTGGTCACTCCTGAACCTGTCCCTGGTTCTCTGGTTCCTTCCTTGGACCACTTCTGGTCGGTCCTGACCATTGCAGACCAGGAACATCCCACAAGAGCTGCAGTTTTAGAGTTTCTGTGACCCAGTCATCCAGCCATTTCAATTTGGCCCTTGTCAAAGACACTCAAATCCCTACAATTGCCTGCTTTTTTGCTTTCAACACATCAACTTCAGGGACAACATGTTCACTTGCTGCCTAATATACAGTTGCAAGAAAAAGTATGTGAACCCCTTGGGATTACGTGGAGTTTTGCATGAATTGGGCATAAAATGTGCTCTGAACGTCATCTAAGTCACAACAATAGAAGAACACAGTCTGCTGAACATAATACTACACAAACATTAGATGTTGCCATGGTTTAATTGCACATAACATGTAAACATTCACAGTGCAGGGAGGAAAAAGTATGTGAGGCCCTAGCTTAATGACTTCTCCCAGAGCTAATTGGAGCCAGGAGTGAGCCAACCTTGACTCCAATCAGTGTGATGATATTGGATGTGTTGCTGACAGCTGTCCTGCCCTTAAAAAACACACACCTGTTTTGGGTTTACTGGTTTCAAGAAGCACTGTCTGATGTGAACCATGCCTCGCAGAAAAGAGCTCTCAGAAGACCTACGATCAAGAATTGTTGACTTGCATGAAGTTGGAAAGGGTTACAAAAGTATCTCCAAAAGCCTTGATGTTCATGTGTCCATGGTAAGACAGACTGTCTACAAATGGAGAAAGTTTAGCACTGTTGCTACTCTCCCTAGGCGTGGTCGTCCTGTAAAAATGACTGCAAAAGCACAGCACAGAATGCTGCATGAGGTAAAGAAGAATCCCAGAGTGTCAGCTAAAGACCTACAGAAATCTCTGGCACATGCTAACATTTTTGTTGACACATCTACAATAAGGAAAACATTAAACAAGAATGGAGTACATGGGAGGACACCACGGAGGAAGCCATTGCTGTCCAAAAAGAATATTGCAGCACGTTTGAAGTTTGCAAAAGAGCACCTGGATGTTCCACAGCACTACTGGCAAAATATACTGTGGACAGATGAAACCAAGATAGTGTTGTGTGTTCTTCCCAAACAACTCAATGTGTGGAGAAAAAAAGGCACAGCACACCAACATCAAAACCTCATCCCCACTGTGAAACATGGCGGAGGGAGCATCATGGTTTGGGGCTGCTTTGCTGCCTCAGGGCTGGATGGATTGTTGTCATTGATGGGAAAATGAATTCCAGAGTTTATCAAGACATTTTGCAGGAAAACGTATGACCATCTGTCCGCCAACTGAAGCACCGCAGAGGATGGGTGATGCAACAGGACAATGACCCAAAGCATACAAGTAATTCAACAAAACAATGGCTGCAACAGCACAGAATACGCCTTCTGGAGTGGCCCAGTCAGAGTCCTGACCTCAACCCGATTGAAATGCTGTGGCATGACCTTAAGAGAGCGATTCACACCAGACATCCCAAGAATATTGCTACACTGAAATAGTTTTGTGAAGAGGAGTGGTCCAAAATGACTCCAGATCGTTGTGCAGGTCTGATCTGCAACTACAGGAAACGTTTGGTTGAGGTTATTGCTGCCAAAGGAGGGTCAACCAGTTATTAAGTCCAAAGGTTCACATACTTTTTCCTCCCTGCACTGTGAATGTTTACATGTTATGTGCAATTAAACCATGGCAACATCTAATGTTTGTGTAGTATTATGTTCAGCAGACTGTGTTCTTCTATTGTTGTGACTTAGATGACGTTCAGAGCACATTTTATGCCCAATTCATGCAAAACTCCACGTAATCCCAAGGGGTTCACATACTTTTTCTTGCAACTGTATCCCACCCATTTTCAGATGTCATAAGTTAGTCAATGTTGTTCACTTTACCTGTAGGTGGTCATAATATCATGGCTGATAGGTCAGTTGCTCTGAGGCTTTGCTCCCAGCTGATACTGGGTAAGTCATTGAGTTGGTTTCGTAGGGCAGCCATAAAGTAGTAATGTAAAGCCACTGCTTGGGGAAAGGCATCATTTTGGGGGGAAAGGGGGTCTAATGAAAAATTTTACTGGTGGCCCTAAATCTTTACACCCACCACTGGCTACTGTTGGTCTGCTAAAGCGTATCTATAGTTTATAAGGTAAAGTCCGATATATCCCTTTCCACATTGTATTTCAATGATTTCCGGCCTTTTCCCAATAATCTGAAAGATATTGTGGAGACCCCACACATTTCCTTCCTTGCATTCTGTGCCACGTTGTCACTATGCCCTGCGGGGGGGGGGGGGGGGCACTGCTGTCACACATTTTACAGATCCCACCTTCTGATATACAGAGAAAGAAGTTTCAGGGGGAGGAGTCAGTACAGGAAACCCTGCTTACAGGCAGCACGGGGCCATGGGATATATAGTCCTTAGAAATTGAGAAGCTGCAAAGCATGCTGGGAATCCAGGAAGTTGTGGAAAGAGACACCCAGACGACAGGCAGAACTTACAACATGAAAGGAGATTTTTCAATTATATTGGATTTTCAAAAATAATTATTTGTAATTTTATTATAATGCTGATGTTCTAAAATGAAAGTGTGTGCTGGGAGCAAAGAACATCCTAACGCCAGACATAGGTGTAGAATGTATTTCCAATTAGAAAAATGTGTGAGAACATAAATAGACCTCTAGGTGTTCATGAATGTTCATGATCCAGGGAATATCCGATTGTGTCTCGGGGGATCAGGAAGGAACAGGGGTGGACTGACAGCTCATGGGGCCCCCATGTCCTCGCCCACACCCAAAAAAAAGCTTATAAAAAGATACCAGGGGCATCTCATGGGGCCCCCTACTGACCCCGGGCCCTCGGGCAGTGCCAGAGTGCTCAAATGGTCAGCCCACCCCTGGGAAGGAATTGTTTCCCCTGCAGGAGCAAATTGGATCGTGCTTTGCTGGGGGGTTTTTTGCCTTCCTCTGGATCAACTGTGGGTGTAGGATTATAACTTTTTTTTTTTTTTTTTTCTATGGTTGAACTGGATGGACTTTTGTCTTTTTTTCAGCCAGACTAACTATGTAACGTAAAGCAAATCTGTCAAAAAGGGAGTAGAAGAGACAAAATCTCCTCAATGGTTTTACTTGAAGCTGAACTCCAAGCAAACCATTAAATACTCAGATATAAAAATCATACAAGGGAGCTATTCTGTATTTCTGCTCATCCAGTCCTCATATTTACACAGCTCTGTCACAGCACAGCCCTGCCTGGAACAGCAGGGGACCAGATTTCTCTCTGCTGTAGTTCAGTAACACTTACAGGTCTCCTCCATTCCCCAGCCTGTGATTGGTCAGTGAGAGAAGAAGCAGCAGACTGATGAGCTCTTCTCTCTGTCACGCTCTCTCTCTCTATTAACCCTTTGTTAGCACGAGCACTGCAGTACAACCCATTGTGCTGCTTCTCCTGCTCCCAGTCTGAGCTCTGCTGTACAGGGACTGCAAGAGAGCTGATATCCAGGTCAGATGCAGGTACTTGTATTTAACCCTTTCACTGCCAGGTCTGGTCATATGGAGCTGACAGCAGGGGGTTTACACACAATCCAGTGGCTGCAGCCATCGGGATTGTGTGTAAAACTGACAGGCAGAAACAGTCGGGTGGCTGTGATGCCACCAGGGGCGGACTGACCATTTGGAAACTCGGGCACTGCCCAAGGACCCGGGGTCAGTAGGGGGCCCCATGAGATGCCCCTGGTATCTTTTTCATAGGCTTTTTTGAGTTTGGGCAAGGACACGGGCCCCATGATCCCCTATTGCCCTGGGGCCCCATTGGTTGTCAGTCCCCCCCTGGATGCCACCCGATTGCTTCCACATTCCCCGGCAATATGTCCCCCTAGCACGTGCACGCTCCCCCTTGCCCATCCATGGGCTCGGGGCTGACATGGTGGGTTTTGGGGGAGGGGTGGAGGGGAGAGTGGACACACATCTGATCTCCTCCCCTTCTTGCTGTGACCCGGAAAGCGACATGTATGACATCACTTTCAGGTCACCACTGTCATTTTGTGATCTGCATTGCAATCCATCTGATGGAGCCCAGAAGAGACATGCAGGGTGCAGACCCTAGAAGTCAACCTGTCACCTACAAATCAACACATAGGGGATGGCAAAAAAAAAAGAAGTAAAATTTAATTTTATTTTTTTTTTGCAAAAAAATAAAATTACACCCAAGCACATAACCTCCCCCCCACAAAATATTTTGAGGGCCCCCCCACCCCACATACCCACGTACAAATGTAAACGCACGTGTTGGAGTGCCTACACATGAAAACGTGGATTGTGATACACGTTACATATGGCTGCGCATGCCGGACCGAGAGCAATCATTCTAGCACCAGACCTCCTCCGTACACTATACTGATGACCTATAGGGGGCTTTTGATGCGTCGCCTATATTAAATATAGGGTACTGACGTTTGTCGCCATTCAATAGGCGCACACATATTTAAGATTTGGCTTGTTGGGTATCTATTTACTCGATGCAACCTCATCTCATATATTTTACCAAAAATCTGGGCAATTTATTGTTTGTTTGCTCTAAAATTCACTTTAGTGTGTTTTTAACTGAAATTTTGCTTTTCCTAGACCTTTGCGGTGATATCGTGTGACATAAAAAAAATTGGAACTACCACCATTATATTCTCTAGGATGTCTCCTCTCTATAATGATTGGGGGGTTTTGTGTCATCTTCAGGCCTGAAATTATTATTTTTTTTTTAACTTGTGCAAAAAATGCAAAAACGGCTCTGGCAGCGAAAGAGCTAAGATACATTTATTGTTTTCTAAGAATTTAATGGAAAACAGGGCCCAACAAATAATACAAAAATAAATGTATCTGAACATTTCTAGCTATTACCATTATCTACTGCCAAAGAAAAACACAAAATAAATTCTCCCGCTCCTGACGATTGCAGAAATACCACCTATGTGTATATTCTTTGTTGTTTGTACCCATAGAAATAGTGGAGCAAATTTTGCAGTTTTTGTTTTTTTACACTGATACTAATTTAAAAAAAAAAAAAAAAAAAAAAGACTTATTTTGTGCCTGGGTTCACATATATGCGGGCCGGGATGCAGTGCAATATTAAAGTGCTAAACTCACAACAGTACAATCAGTCTGTATATGCAGTAAAGCGTGCTTGTCATACTCACTATGGAACCCAAGGGGTTAATCCTCTGTATTGTGTTTGATCCTGTCTTCTCTGATCCTCCTCTTGTTCAAATGTCCACATCTTATCTCCTGATAAAACAGACTGAGCTGTAGCCTATCTGCACATGCTCAGTTTGGTATGTATGGCTAGAGAGATTTTTTTTCTTGGGAGGGTGCATGTGATCAGCGCTGTCCAGACAGAGGTTAGGGGTTTTGCATCCTCCTAGAGTAGAAAGAAGACTCCTCCTTCAAGCTTTAACCAGTGCTCTGCTGAACACTGATAGAAGTCACAAGACTGATAGAAAAAGGTATTTAGCAGTTTACATTTACTATAATAATTTTATTTCCATATTCTGTGTACTGTGGGAGACTGGATATAGTGAATGCAGAGTCCGGGGAGACCGGGTATAGTGAATGCAGGGTCCGGGGAGAGCAGATATAGTGAATGCAGGGTCCGGGGAGAGCGGATATAGTGAATGCATGGTCCGGGGAGACCGGATATAGTGAATGCAGGGTCCGGGGAGACCGGATATAGTGAATGCAGGGTCCGGGGAGACCAGATATAGTGAATGCAGGATCCGGGGAGACCGGATATAGTGAATGCAGGGTCCGGGGAGACCGGATATAGTGAATGCAGGGTCCGGGGAGAGCAGATATAGTGAATGCAAGGTCCGGGGAGACCAGATATAGGGAATGCGGGGTCCGGGGAGACCAGATATAGGGAATGCGGGGTCCGGGGAGACCAGATATAGTGAATGCAGGGTCCGGGGAGAACAGATATAGTGAATGCAGGGTCCGGGGAGACCAGACATAGTGAATGCAGGGTCTGGGGAGACCAGACATAGTGAATGCAGGGTCCGGGGAGATCAGATATAGTGAATGCAGGGTCCGGGGAGATCAGATATAGTGAATGCAGGGTCCGGGGAGATCAGATATAGTGAATGCAGGGTCCGGGGAGACCAGATATAGTGAATGCAGAGTCTGGGGAGAACAGATATAGTGAATGCAGGGTCCGGGGAGAGCAGATATAGTGAATGCAGGGTGCGGGGAGACCAGATATAGTGAATGCGGGGTCCGGGGAGACCGGATATAGTGAATGCAGGGTCCGGGGAGACCGGATATAGTGAATGCAGGGTCCGGGGAGACCAGATATAGTGAATGCAGGATCCGGGGAGACCGGATATAGTGAATGCAGGGTCCGGGGAGACCGGATATAGTGAATGCAGGGTCCAGGGAGAGCAGATATAGTGAATGCAAGGTCCGGGGAGACCAGATATAGGGAATGCGGGGTCCGGGGAGACCAGATATAGGGAATGCGGGGTCCGGGGAGAGCAGATATAGTGAATGCAGGGTCCGGGGAGAACAGATATAGTGAATGCAGGGTCCGGGGAGACCAGACATAGTGAATGCAGGGTCTGGGGAGACCAGACATAGTGAATGCAGGGTCCGGGGAGATCAGATATAGTGAATGCAGGGTCCGGGGAGATCAGATATAGTGAATGCAGGGTCCGGGGAGATCAGATATAGTGAATGCAGGGTCCGGGGAGACCAGATATAGTGAATGCAGAGTCTGGGGAGAACAGATATAGTGAATGCAGGGTCCGGGGAGAGCAGATATAGTGAATGCAGGGTGCGGGGAGACCAGATATAGTGAATGCGGGGTCCGGGGAGAGCAGATATAGTGAATGCGGGGTCCGGGGAGACCAAATATAGTGAATTCAGGGTCTGAGGAGACCGGATATAGTGAATGCGGGGTCCGGGGAGATCAGATATAGTGAATGGAGGGTCCGGGGAGATCGGATATAGTGAATGCAGGGTCCGGGGAGACCGGATATAGTGAATGCAGGGTCCGGGGAGAGCAGATATAGTGAATGCAGGGTCCGGGGAGACCAGATATAGTGAATGCAGGGTCCGGGGAGATCGGATATAGTGAATGCAGGGTCTGGGGAGACCAGATATAGTGAATGCAGGGTCCGGGGAGACCGGATATAGTGAATGCAGGGTCCGGGGAGTCTGGATATAGTGAATGCGGGGTCCAGGGAGACCAGATATAGTGAATGCAGGGTCCGGGGAGACCAGATATAGTGAATGCAGGGTCTGGGGAGACTGGATATAGTGAATGCAGTGTTCAGGGTTTAGTAACACTTTAAAGACTGGCGTGGTGTATGTGAATCTGATGCGATTTGTTAAAGTGTATCACATTAAAAATTGCACAGGACCTGTTTTAAAATCGCACTGTGGCCGGCTCGCATGTATGTGAACAGGCTTCGCAAAAAAGTGTTTTATTTCACATGTCATGCAAATCAGTTCGAAACGCATCCGAATTTGTATATATGTGAGCCGAGGCTGAATCCTACATAAAGTGCACTGACCTTGACCTTTGACCCTAAGCCCTGGTTCATACTGAATGCAACTTTGAAATCGCGGTACCTCAAGTGAAGTAGCGTGGTTTCAAAGTCGCATTCAGTGTGAACCAGGGCGTAGGGTCAAAGGTCACGGTCAATACATTTTACGTAGGATTCAGCCTCGATTCACATATATACAAATTCGGATGCGTTTTGAACCGACTTGCATGATGTGAAATAAAACACTTTTCCAAAAATCTAAAATTTTACAAACCATTTTTCACCAATATTTTCAGTCTTTTTTTGTTTAGCAAAAAGTTAAAAACACCCAGTGAAGATTAAATACCATCAAAAGAAAATTCTACTAGTGTGAAAAAAATTATAAAAATTTAGTTTGGGTACAGTGTTGCATGACCGCGCAATTGTCATTCAAAGTGTGACAGTGCTGAAAGCTGAAAGTTGGCCTGGACAGGAAGGGGGTGAAAGTGCTCGGTTCATTTAGTTCCACTCACTCTTTTGGATATTGTCCAATCAGCTCATTTCATTTCTCTACGTGGGTTGGACTAGCCGAATTCAAATATAAGAAACTAATCCGAATATACAGCACAAATTCCAAAAATGAATCATTCTAACATAATAAATATGACTAAAACTAAATTAATGAATGAATCTGAAACAAATGTTTTTGTCATTCACATCTCTCACATGCTGATGAGAAGGGAAGGAGGAACCAGGGAAGATACAATATACGCAGATTCAACTTTAGCATCAAAGATATGGCATCAGCGTGACCACCAGGCAACTGGCATTTCCAGCAATGGCGGCCCAGATACTTGTGCAGTGATACACTATATTGCCAGAAGTATTGGCCCCGCCCTCCAAATCATTGGATTCAGGTGTTCCAATCCCTTCCATGGACACAGGTGGATACAATCAAGCCCCTAGGCATGCAGACGGCTTCTACAGACATTTGTGAAAGAATGGGTCGCTCTCAGGAGCTCAGTGACTCCAAGCGTGGTCCCGTGATATGTTGCCACCTGTGCAATAAGTCCATCCATGACATTTCCTGGCTACTAAATATTCCACGCTCAACTGTTAGTGGGATTATAACAAAGTGGAAGCAACTGGGAACAACAGCAACTCAGCCACCAAGTGGCAGGACACGTCACATGACAGAGCGGGGTCAGTGCATGCTGAAGCGCACAGTGCGCAGAAGTCACCAACTGTCTGCAGAGTCAATAGCTAAAGACCTCCAAACTTGGTGTGGCCTTCAGATTAGCACAACAACAGTGTGTAGAGAGCTTCATGGAATGGGTTTCCATGGCCGAGCAGCTGCATCCAAGCCTTACATCACCAAGTGCAATGCCATGGTGTAAAGCACGCCGCCACTGGACTCTAGAGCAGAGGAGAGTGTGTTCTCTGGAGTGACCAATCACACTTCTCTATCTGGCAATCCGATGGACATGTCTGGGTTTGGCGGTTGTCAGGAGAACAGTACTTGCCTGACTGCATTGTGCCAAGTGTAAAGTTTGGTGGAGGGGGGATTATGGTGTGGGGTTGTCTTTCAGGGGTTGGGCTTGGCCCCCTAGTTCCAGTGAAGGGAACTCTTAAGGCATTAGCATACTAAGACATTTTGGACAATTTCATGCTCCCAACTTTGTGGGAAGAGTTTGGGGATGGCCCCTTCCTGTTCCAACATAACTGCCCACCAGTGCACAAAGCAAGGTCCATAAAGACATGGAGGAGCCAGTTTGGGGTGGAGGAACTTGACTGTCCTGCACAGAGTCCTGACCTCACCTGATAGAACACCTTTGGGATGAATTAGAGCGGACACTGTGAGCCAGGCCTCCTCCCCCGACATCAGTGCCTGACCTCACAAATGTGCTTCTGGAAGAATGGTCCAACCTTCCCATAGACACCCTCCTAAACCTTGTGGACGGCCTTCCCAGAAGAGTTGAAGCTGTTATAGCTGCAAAGGGCGGGGCCAACTCAATATTGAACCCTATAGACTAAGACTGGGGGGCCATTAAAGGTCATGTGTGTGGAAAGGCAGGAGACCAATACTTCTGGCAATACATTGTAGGTTCTGCTGGTCACTCGGTGGGTGTCTGGAGCGGGCGATGGCCTCCTGTGGATTTCTCTGGCTGTAGATTGGTGGAGGGAGGAATCTGAGCTATTCCAGGGATTCAGCCTGTGATCAGCCTTATCTGACATTTCCAGAGCCTCCTTCACACTCTCCTGGCCTGCAGGCCATCACTGTCCACAGATCTGCAGTCTTATCAGCCAGGAATCACGCCATCCCATAATGCCTGACACAGCACAGTCCATCTCCATTAAAGGGGGGCTCCGCCTTTACACTGAGAACATGCCAAGTCATCGCTGTGCTCTGAGTCCTCCAACATTACAATTACTGATATGAAATGTAAAAAAAACAACCACAAAGTTTGATGTTGAGCTGCGCTGTGATTGGCTGGCAGTATCCTGGGTCAGGAAGGTTCTGTAGACATCCTGTAGCACCAATGCCTGCTAAAAGCTGATTTAAAGCTACAGCCGGGGCTCCCATTACAATCTCTTCAGCACCTTCAGTTCGGAGGACAAGGATGACGTAATAGAAGACCGATGGAAGATGGTGGAAAGGTTTTGTAAATATTGAAGCATGTGTGAATCATATTTGAAAGTGTATGTCAAGCCCAATATTTTTTTTTTGCAGAGTGAGGAAGGATTAGAACCTCTGATTTTAAAGCCTAACTCCAGATTCTTCATGTACTTTACGTTTTTCTTCCAGACTTGTTCAGGAGCTTCCTGCAATGCAGACCGCACACCGCTGCTCTCCGTCCTTGTGCAGGGTGACTGGTCTGGTCTCCGCCCCTCCTGTAGTTTTCTACAGGCAGCCTGTAATTGGTGTAGCCTGATGGGCCCCTCCCACATCTCTGCTCTCTGCACAGGCTATGCACAGCACACTGATAATGTCTCTGCTACTTTTACAAGATAACATCTGGGTTTGCAAAGACATTTGGTGCCAACAGACTAGATTTACTGTATATCCTTTGTGGCACTTGGGGAATGTACAGGCGTACCTCGGTTTACAAACGCCTCGGGTAACGTAATTTTCGGCTTACGAATGAAAATCCATTGAAAATAATGGCTCGGTTTACGAATATTTTTCACAATATGAACGGATTAATTGGTTTTCAATGCATTTATGATTTTATCATTAATCATGTCCCTGTACAGTATTTATGCCTTTAAATTGCACTTTATAACTTCCGCCTGGCAGTACTCGGGTCGTTGGTTCGAATCCCAGCCACGGCACCACCTGCCTGGAGTTTGCATGTTCTCCCTGTGCCTGCGTGGGTTTACACCGGGTAGTCCGGTTTCCTCCCACCCTCCAAAGACATGCTGGTAGGTGAATTGTCTCCAGTCTAAATTGTCCCTAGTATGTGTATGTATGAATGTGAGTTAGGGACCTTAGATTGTACGCCCCTTGAGGGTTAGGGACTGATGTGAATGTACAATATATATGTAAAGTGCTGCGTAAATTGAAGGCGCTATATAGGTACCTGAAATAAATAAATAAAGAGTTTTGAACACATAAAATACTTTTTTTTTACTTTTTTCTGACCTCCGGAACAGATTAATTGGTTTTCAATGCATTCCTATGGGAAACCGGTATTCGGTTTACGAATTTTTTGCAACACGAATGGATTAATTGGTTTTCAATGCATTTATGATTCTTTTCATTAATCATGTCCCTTTATACCTTTAAAGTGCACTTTATAAAGAGTTTTGAACAGATAAAAGACTTTTTTTAAAAAAAATTCTGACCTCCGGAACGGATTAATTGGTTTTCAATGCATTCTTATGGGAAACTGCATTTCGGTTTACAAATTTTTTATGCAATACGAAGGGATTAATTAGTTTTCAATGAATTTATGATTTTTTTTATTAATCATGTCCCTTTATACCTTTAAAGTGCACTTTATAAAGAGTTTTGAACAGAAAAGACTTTTTTTTTACTTTTTTCTGACCTCCGGAACGGATTAATTGGTTTTCAATGAATTTACAAATAAATTTTTAATCATGTCCCTGTACAGTATTTATGCCTTTAAAGGGCACTTTATAAAGAGTTTTGAACAGATAAAAGACTTTTTCTTTACTTTTTTCTGACCTCCGGAATGGATTCATTGGTTTTCAGTGCATTCCTATGGGAAACCGCATTTCCGTAAACCGAGGTACGCCTGTATTTAGGTGAAAGTTTTTGTGCCTAGGTTTCACCTTCAACAAAACAGCGTATTTGGCAGGGTACCTTTTAGGCAGAGCAAATTTTGAACCCGGTGCCCTTCTTTAATGTGGTGGTAAACTCTTCTTTAATAATTTTACCTACAGGAAAGCCTATAATAAAGCACCGTTTAGGAGATGTTTGTCCTTTCTGATAGCCGGCGCATCCGCTCTGAATAAACAGAATACCCCTGCCGTTCCTTCAGAGCACTGAGCCATGCATGCGCGTGGGAGTGACATCATCGTGGCCAGAACTCACGAACTTGGAAGGAAGACCGGGTGAAGATGGAAGCCCCGGGGAGCCGTGACTGCGCTCTGCTGGTGGACTTCGTTTCAAGGTAAGTCCTTCATAAAATGCCGGTACGCAATGCATACCAACCAGGGACGGACTGACCATTTGAGCACTCGGGCACTGCCCGAGGGCCCGGGGTCAGTAGGGGGCCCCATGAGATGCCCCTGGTACCTTTTTCATAGGCTTTTTTGAGTTTGGGCAAGGACACAGGGGCCACATGATCCCCTATTGCCTGGGGGCCCCATGAGTTGTCAGTCCGCCCCTGATACCAACACATTGTGCCTTTACCTTGCAAGGGATTTTTTTTTTCTGGCAATATAGTGTGCGAGGTTCTGCAGCACTACCTATACAAGTATAGAGCTTTCCTGCCACCTGATGGTAAAGCTGGGTAATGCAGACTATGTACGTGCTTGTATTTGCAAATTCAATCCAGAAGCACCCTGTAATTATCAAGGGCCCGGGGCCCTCAGCTGTCTGCCTGAACAAGACAGAGGAGGAGCTGATAATAACAGAACCACATAGCAGTCCCTGAAACCCATTCATTAGGGTAGACATTAGCTGAGGTACAGTGACCCTGATAATAACCCCCGGTTCACATCTATGCGGCCATGCGGGCTGCGTTTTGCACGGGCATGAGAGCCCATTCATTTGAATGGACTCCCATGACACGCAGGGAAGAAGTCCCTGCACTTTTTTGGAAAACTTAGCCCGCACAGGAGCCTCGTTCCCGATACAGTTGCATTTTCCAGCGCGGGCGGCGTGCCATTACAACTAATGGCACCTGCCCGCGGGTCCGCATTCCTCTGCGCGGGTGGTGCGGCTGCACGATTTTCATGCGAATCTGCAACGGCACCACCCGCACAGATGTGATCCTAGAGTAAATGAAGAGAGGAGGCACAGAAAATAAGCTTTGTACTCACCTTATATCTGACCTACAACCTTCCCTTCAGTCTTCACAGTTGGTCTGGCTCCTCTCCTCTACTGGAATTGCTTTCTCTGATTTCACCGTACACTGTGAGTTTCTCACAGTGTGCATTAAGCCCCATGTACACGGGACACTTCTGAATGATGGAAACTGACTGCTGGAAAACGTAGGTTAAAAAAATGGCTCTTTAGCCGCGTTTGCATACCGCGTTTAGAAGCGTTTTTTAAAGATAACCTCAGGAGAACTTCCAAAATGCCCAGAATGCACTGAAAAACAGTAAAAAAAAAAACTATTTCAGACATTTTGAGAGAAATAGAGAACAGAAGCAGAGAGAGCAGTATGTGTTGAGATTAGCTGTCTTTTTTTTGTGGTGTTTGGATGTGTTCCGGTTCATTTCTGTGCAGAAATTATTGCAGCTGTGTGTAACATACAGTCAGGTCCATAAATATTGGGACATGGACACAATTCTAATATTTTTGGCTCTATACACCACCACAATGGATTTGAAATGACAAAAAAAACAAGATGTGCTTTAACTGCAGACTGTCAGCTTTAATTTGAGGGTATTTACCTCCAAATCAGGTGAACGGTGTAGGAATTACAACAGTTTGCATATGTGCCTCCCACTTGTTAAGGGACCAAAAGTAATGGGACAGAATAATAATCATAAATAAAACTTTCACTTTTTAATACTTGGTTGCAAATCCTTTGCAGTCAATTACAGCCTGAAGTGTGGAACACATAGACATCACCAGACGCTGGGTTTCATCCCTGGTGATGCTCTGCCAGGCCTCTACTGCAACTGTCTTCAGTTCCTGCTTGTTCTTGGGGCATTTTCCCTTCAGTTTTGTATTCAGCAAGTGAAATGCATGCTCAATCGGATTCAGGTCAGGTGATTGACTTGGACATTGATAACATTCCACTTCTTTCCCTTAAAAAACTCTTTGGTTGCTTTTGCAGTCTGCTTTGGGTCATTGTCCATCTGCACTGTGAAGCGTCCAATGAGTTGTGAAGCATTTGGCTGAATATGAGCAGATAATATTCCCGAAACACTTCAGAATTCATCCGGCTGCTTTTGTCAGCAGTCACATCATCAATAAATACAAGAGAACCAGTTCCATTGGCAGCCATACATGCCCACGCCATGACACTACCACCACCATGCTTCACTGATGAGGTGGTATGCTTAGGATCATGAGCAGTTGCTTTCCTTCTCCATACTCTTCTCTTCCCATCACTCTGGTACAAGTTGATGTCGGTCTCATCTGTCCATAGGATGTTGTTCCAGAACTGTGAAGGCTTTTTTAGATGTCGTTTGGCAAACTCTAATCTGGCCTTCCTGTTTTTGAGGCTCTCCAATGGTTTACATCTTGTGGTGAACCCTCTGTATTCACTCTGGTGAAGTCTTCTCTTGATTGGTGACTTTGACACACATACACCTACCTCCTGGAGAGTGTTCTTGATCTGGCCAACTGTTGTGAAGGGTGTTTTCTTCACCAGGGAAAGAATTCTTCGGTCATCCACCACAGTTGTTTTCCGTGGTCTTCCGGGTCTTTTGGTGTTGCTGAGCTCACCAGGGCGTTCCTTCTTTTTAAGAATGTTCCAAACAGTTGTTTTGTCTGTGGTGGTTTATGTAAGGATATATTTTACTTATAAAGGGCGTGTCCCTTTCCCTTAGATGAAATATTACAGTGCCTCCAGCCGTTAAAATACGGCAAATATTTAGTGAACCAATAATTTGGACACCTTGATAATTTGATCACCACTTATTATTATACCTTGAATTCTTTTAGCCAATATGATTTCGTACCATACACACAAAATTTGCCTTATAATAGATAAATATAAAAATGTATTTATGTACAAAAATTATATATATATTAACACAAAACGCAAAAGACTGGTGATAAATGAATATTGGTACACACAATCAAAGGTATATCCTACCAATGTAAGACACAATAATACGGTCTCTAACTAATTAAATCAATATCACAAATTTTTTTAAATGATCTGCTTATTAATTAAATTTATTAATAATTAATAATTTCGAGTATCTCAAAGGTTATATTCTCACAAGCCGTGGCCATAGGATTGCAAGAAGCTATCCCTTGATATATTATACTCTGATTATTAATATTCAATAAATTATGAAATATACAAAAAATTTATAATATGACACCACACAATTTCGAAACAGTAAAACAGGATCTCTACATATATCTAACTACCCAATATTGTTGTGATACACTAAGGTAATTCTATGATTCCACACAACAGAGAAAATAGGTAATGCAAAATCAAATAAACAATCTCACCGCACCCGGCATTCAGACTAGGAAACTCTCCCGTGGATTTAGCTGGCAGTGGAACGCCTTTAGAATGATGACCACAGGGGAAATTGAGATAGAGTTCAATAGTGTGGGAGAATGTAGGAAGTTATAAGGACAGAGGTTTAGAAATTTAGTAAAGTTTGGAAGTTTGAAAGTATGGAAGAGGGGTTATAGAGAGGTCTCTTCAGATGTCTTCAGAATCAGGTCTTTCTTCAGTCAGGTTTTCTTTTGATGAGGTCTTTTCTTTTGATGAGTTTTTTCTTTTGATGAGTTTTTTTTTTTTTTAAAGGTGCATGGGCTTTTATATCCACTAATCCATTGTTCTAAGATACCTTCCCACCAGGCTTCTTGATTGGCTAGTTGAGAAATGTGTGTACATAAGCTATTTCTCACCTGCCCGCCAGATGGCAGTCATGTATCATAGAACAATTTGAGTATTTTAGATGACTCATACCTCGGGTGGAATTTTAAGGTAATTTCATGGATTAAATATACGGCTTTTTCCAGATATAGAAGTGATCATACCTATAATATCCTAAATAGGGACCATGGAATATAGGTGTATATTCAGTTATTCCTTCTTGAAATACCATCCTGTCTGTTTCCTGATAAGACATGTAACTAATGCTAGTTTATAATCCATCTTACTTTCCATCATCTCAATACTCAAGTTAGTGATATATAGTTCCCATTGTTGAATATTTGGTGGTGTGTAAAACCTATTCTTTATAACATCTCATTTATAATATGTTTTTGTAGTATATCTTTGTGGATGGATACATTCAATTCTTAACCTTGTGTTCTGAATTTTGTTTTAGAATCACATTTTCTATGTGTAGGGAAAAACTCTCTGTTTGCCTGGCTCTTGTATTGGAGTCACAGTAAACAACTGTTAATACTTTCACCCTTGGTGGACAATAGTATATTGTGATAGTTTGAGAGTTCTGTTGGTTTATCACACTCTGCAAGGTTTGGGTAAGCTCTCAGACAATCAGTTTGGTTCCTCTATTGTCATGTCCAGACCTTGTATATGTTTACCTGCTATAGAAGTCTGAATAATGGTGTTTGACCACCTGTAGAACTTCAAATAGTATATTTGTCTCTAGGAGGAAAAAAAAAATCCTTTCACCCATCGTTAATATTTCTCTAGCTAGATGGTCATTCAACTTTCCAACCAAGACAAATTAACCCTTAACATCCGGCTATGCTGACTTGATGTTATATAGGATTATGTCTTGATAAATCATGGTTTTGAGACATAATTCAAAAGGTCCACAACAGTCCACGCCTAATGTTTTTGCTATCTCTCTGATGGGCTTGTTTTGTTTTTTCAGCCTAATGATGGCTTCACTGATAGTGACAGCTCTTTGGATCTCATCTTGAGAGTTGACAGCAACAGATTCCAAATGCAAATAGCACACTTGAAATGAACTCTGGACCTTTTATCTGCTCATTGTAATTGGGATAATGAGGGAATAACACACACCTGGCCAGGGAACAGCTGAGAAGCCAATTGTCCCATTACTTTTGGTCCCTTAACAAGTGGGAGGCACATATGCAAACTGTTGTAATTCCTACACCGTTCACCTGATTTGGATGTAAATACCCTCAAATTAAAGCTGACAGTCTGCAGTTAAAGCACATCTTGTTCGTTTCATTTCAAATCCATTGTGGTGGTGTATAGAGCCAAAAATGTTAGAATTGTGTCCATGTCCCAATATTTATGGACCTAACTGTATTTTATTTCAATCAAAACCTCAAAGTATGGTGTACCGGGTCCATTTGAGTACCAGGAAAACGCTTTGTATGCATTTTTCATGATGACAACAGGCTCTAGACAGCATCTGGAAATGGAAGAGTTAAACATTTTTTACAAACGCAAAAGCTTATAAACGCAGTTAGCTAAGTTTACAAGTGTTTGAAACGCTGATAAAATCGACTCCTGAACGCAAGTTTTCTGCGGTCAAAAAATGACTGTAAACTCAACTGCCTGTAAACAACTGTAAACGACGATGTCTACATGGACACATAGGAGAACATTAGGGAGAGTTCAGGGGCTGCTGAAAAAAAAAACGCACAAAAGCTCCTAAACGTGAGTTTATCAGCTGCAGTTTACATGAGCCCTTAGAAGCTGCAGCAAGTCAGATAAAGCTCCGCCTCATTTCCTGGCTGGATGGACGTCCAGCGTCATCTAGTACTTTCCTCCCCTGGCCCACCCCTTTCATTCATTGGATTTCAGTACTGTCAGTCATGGAGGCTCCACATCCCATGTGGGCATTACATATGCAAATACAGTCTGCCTAGGAATGCCCACCCACTCCTCCAGACCAGGGGCAGACTGACCATTTGGAAACTCGGGCACTGCCTGAGGGCCCGGGGTCAGTAGGGGGCCCCATGAGATGCCCCTGGTACCTTTTTCATAGGCCTTTTTGAGTTTGGGCAAGGACACAGGGGCCCCATGATCCACTATTGCCTGGGGGCCCCATGAGTTGTCAGTCTGCCCCTGCTCCAGACTGATATCCACCCATCATGGTATTTTGATATTTGCATAACTCCTCCCAAGAGCCATCCCACTGGTTACATCAGAGCTGGAGGCTCTTTGAGTACTGAGGCAGGGTGCTGTGGTAGTTTCGGTAAGCTATGCCCCACCCACCAGCCATACATTCTCTACCACCTGCATTGCATAGAAAAGCATAGAGGCCCAGTGATGACATCACTGCACCTAACATAATGTATGTAATGAGATCGGAAAGGTTTTATTTAAGCATTTTATTGGAGAAGGGGGGGGGGGGGTGTTCAGGAAGCTATGTGCCCCACCCTTCGTTTTCTTCCAGCCATAGTATACCTACATTGCATAGAGAAATATACAGACCCAGATGACATCACAAGGATTAAAGTATAAAATGAGGCCTGAAAGTTTACTTGCTTATTGCTTTAATTTACTAGCATGTTGGGGGAGGGGAGGGGAGGGGAGGGGGGGGATGTTAGCAAATTAAACTCCAGCTTGAAAAGTGAGAGGCTGTTAAATCTTTGAAGAACTCCAGGCACTGCAGCTCTCTGACACTTGTAGTGTGTGGGACAACATGTCCTCTTCTGGGTCCCGGGGGTTCCGACTGCAACATGATATAGTGGCCAGTGGGAGGAACCACAGAGTCCAGCAGGAGGCGCTGTACGGCATACCTGCAAACGTTCGTAGCAGCGCTCAAGAGAACGAAGACTTGAGTCACCTTCTGCTGTTAAATGTTTATTTTACAGACTTCTAATTGTTCAATTTGTTTAAATTAGTGACAGGACCTCTTCAAGGGGCACTATGGCTGATTGGGAAAGGTTTGCATGATTGTAGGCCCTTCCACATGCCTGGCCACGGCCACTCAGTGGAGGCGGTTCTCATGCATGTAACGCAAACACCAGCTTTCACAACAACAGCAAAAAAAATAAAATACAATAAAAAAAAATATATATATATATATATATATGGTGGTGATCAACCATCTAGGCCAGTGGTCGGCAAGCCGCGGCGCGCGAGCCACATGCGGCTCTTCTGTGTGCCGGGCGCCCGCTCCCCTCCCTCCTCTCGGGCGGCCGCCCCAAAAGTCAGGACTCTGCAGCTGTCAGGATGTAGGCGGGGCAGCCAGGATGTAGGCGGGGCAGCGTGACAAACTCCTCTCCTCTCACAGTCCGCCCTGAAGACCGAAACGGCGCGGGAACACGGCGAGAAGAATGCGCGGAGCAAAGGTAAGTGAATTGACACAATATGGGGAATGAATTACTATAGGGGGGATGAATTACTATATGGGGGATGAATTACTATGGGGGATGAATTACTATGGGGGATGAATTACTATATGGGGGATGAATTACTATATGGGGGATGATTTACTATATGGGGGATGATTTACTATATGGGGGATGAATTACTATGGGGGATGAATTACTATATGGGGGATGAATTACTATATGGGGGATGATTTACTATATGGGGGATGAATTACTATATGGGGGATGAATTACTATGGGGGATGAATTACTATATGGGGGATGAATTACTATATGGGGGATGCATTTTCAGTTTTAAAAATGTGGCTCTCAAAATAAATTTCAATCGTAGTTTTGGCGAGATTTGGCTCAGTTGAAAAAAAAAGGTTGCCCACCACTGATCTAGACAACTCATCCCCCCAAGTCCTCCATAGGACCAAGCCAGCACATTCTCCTAATGAACCTTTACACTTACAGTATGTAGAAAGATCTTTTTTTCAGAAGGAATGGTGGCCAAGGTGTGTCTGCTAATACAGTGCTGGCCAAAATATTGCCCCCCCTCTGCATTTCTGTCAGATAACACACCACTTCACCCAGGAAATTGTTGCAATTACAAATGTTTCGGCATTCTCATGTTTATTTCTTTTGTTTGTATTGGTATGACACAAAAACGTGGAGAAACAAAAAGCCAAATCTGACACATTCCACTCGAAAATGGACTGGCCAAAATTATTAGCACCGTCAATTTAATATTTGGTAGCACACCCCCCTTGGAGAAAATAACTGAAATCAATGGCTTCCTGTACCCATCAATGAGTTTCTTCCACCTCTCTACTGGAATTTTGGAGCGCTCTTCTTTCACCAACTGCTCCAGGTCTCTCAGATTGGAAGGGTTCCTTTTCCCAACTGCGGTTATGAGATCTCTCCACAGGAGCTCTATGGGATGGAGATCTGTACTCATTGCTGGCCAGTTCAGTCCTCTCCAGCGCTTTGTCAAACCATTTCTGGGGGCTTTTTGACGTGTGTTTTGGGTCATTGTCCTGCTGTAAGACCTCTGGCGGAGACCCAACTTTCAGACACTGGGCCCTACATTGGCCCCCAGAATTCTTTGGTAGTCTTCAGATTTCATAATGCCATGCACACGATCAAGACATCCAGTGCTTGAAGCAGCAAAGTAACCCCCCCCCCATCATGTGTGACTGGAGGGGCTGGATTCTTTTCTTTTTCTGAAAATAGTAGAATAATGGGCTTTACCAAAAAGCTGTCATTCTGTTTCATCTGTCCACAGTACATTCACCCAAAAGGTTTTGGTCTTCCTCAGGTAAATTTTGGCAAACTCCAATCTGGCTGTTTCTGGTCAGCAGTGGGGTCCTCCTGGGTCTCCTACCATAGAGTCCCTTTTCATTCAGATGGTGATGTATAGTACGAGATGACACAGTTGTACCCTGTGCCTGAAGGTCAGCTTGAATTTGTCTGGAAGTTGATCGAGGTTCTTTATACACCATTCCAGCAATCCTTCATTGCAATCTTTGATCATTTTTTCTTTTGTCCACATCCAGGGAGATTAGCTACAGTGCCATGGGCTGTAAACCTCTTGACAATGTTGCGCACAGTGAACACAGGAACATTAAGATCTCTGGAGATGGACTTTTAACCTTGAGATTGTCCATGCTGTTCCACAATTTTTGTTCTCAAATCCTCAGACAATTCTTTGCTGCTCTTTCTCTTCTCCGTGCTCCATGTGACACACAGAGACACACCACAGAAAGGTGGAGTCCATTTTTCACTGGTTGCCGGTGATTTCTATGTTGTCAGCACCTGTTCATTGATTTAATTACAAATTACAGGAGAATCACAAACTTGGAATGCATTTGTTTCTTACAATTTTGAGAAAATGCCAATAATTTTGTTCAGTCCATTTTTGGAGTTTTGCGTGGAATGTGTCAGATTTGGCTTTTTATTTCTCCACCCTTTTGTGTCATACCTATAAAAACAATATAAACATGAGAATGCCGAAACATTTGTAATTGCAACAATTGTCTGGGTGGAATGGTGCATTATCTGACAGAAATGCAGGGGTGCCAATATTTTTGGCCATGACTGTAAAGGCAAATTTAGCCATTTTTCATCTTAGGATTGTAAGCTCCCAGGATCAGGGCCCTCCTAACCCTCTTGTATTGAACTGTATTGTTGCTGTATTGTCTCCCGTTATATTGTAAAGTGCTGAGCAAACTGTTGGCGCCATATAAATCCTGTATAATAATAATAATTTTGCATTGGAAAATGCCTTTGATTTCCAAAATACTTGAACCAACGAATGTAGAATGAGTTTTAGAGGAAGCAGGATAGCAGCTTGTGAATCTATGAATCAACTGCGCCACCTAGTGTACATTCAGAGAAGATGCAATACACAAAAAGGGGCAAATTAGCCAAGACTCCAGTGTCAGTAGGAAATGTTATATCCTCTAATATTAAAAAAAAAAAAAAGTTTGCCCTGTGTAAGTCAACTGCTTTACCACCTTCTGCGCAATGGAAAACTGAGCTGAAGAAAGGCGTTTTGAAGCCAGGTTTCAATAAAAGACTTCACTTGTAGCCAAGTTGGCATTTAAATGTACTACAGACTCATCTGACTGGAACCACCTACATAAATACCCACCTCTGACTGGAACCACCTACATAAATACCCACCTCTGACTGGAACCACCTACATAAATACCCACCTTCTGCCCCATTCCTTCCTTTGGCTGTTCTATAGTAATGGCAGCTACCAGTGATCCAAAGGACCACATCCCTCAACCATAGAAACCTCAGGGCCTCAAACTCGGACGCGGCATTGAAGAAGGCTATAATGTTTTGAGACTTCAGGAAGTTACAAGCATAATGGATTTCTGGCAGGATCAACAGGAATGTTTCTGTATTTGCACTGTACTTTGCCTGAAAAATGAAAACTAATGCAGTCACCCTATGTAAGAACTGATAAGATGTGATACTGTATAAAGTGTTTTTTTTTTTTTTTTCTTGGGTTTAGATACACTTTGGGGTCTATTTATAAATCATTTGTCATCCGAAGGCCAGAAACATTTGTGCAAAAATGTCACTGTATGTTTACTTAGATTCATTCCTGTATCACCAGCTCCTTCTAGTGGCCAAAATACGTTATTTTCCTCATTGAGGGAATTAAGAAAAAGTATACTGCATTTCAGCCACTAGATGGAGATGATACAGGAATTAAGGTATTACCAAACCCTGGACCCTGCATTCACTATATCTGGTCTCCCCAGACCCTGCATTCACTATATCCGGTCTCCTCGGACTCTGCGTTCACTATATCCGCTCTCCCCGGACCCTGCGTTCACTATATCCGGTCTCCCCGGACCCTGCGTTCACTATATTCGCTCTCCCCGGACCCTGCGTTCACTATATTCGCTCTCCCCGGACCCTGCGTTCACTATATCCGCTCTCCCCGGACCCTGCGTTCACTGTACCCGCTCTCCCCGGACCCTGCGTTCACTGTACCCGCTCTCCCCGGACCCTGCGTTCACTGTACCCGCTCTCCCCGGACCCTGCGTTCACTGTACCCGCTCTCCCCGGACCCTGCGTTCACTACATCCGGTCTCCCCGGACCCTGCGTTCACTACATCCGGTCTCCCCGGACCCTGCGTTCACTACATCCGGTCTCCCCGGACCCTGCGTTCACTACATCCGGTCTCCCCGGACCCTGCGTTCACTACATCCGGTCTCCCCGGACCCTGCGTTCACTACATCCGGTCTCCCCGGACCCTGCGTTCACTACATCCGGTCTCCCCGGACCCTGCGTTCACTACATCCGGTCTCCCCGGACCCTGCGTTCACTACATCCGGTCTCCCCGGACCCTGCGTTCACTACATCCGGTCTCCCCGGACCCTGCGTTCACTACATCCGGTCTCCCCGGACCCTGCGTTCACTACATCCGGTCTCCCCGGACCCTGCGTTCACTACATCCGGTCTCCCCGGACCCTGCGTTCACTACATCCGGTCTCCCCGGACCCTGCGTTCACTACATCCGGTCTCCCCGGACCCTGCATTCACTATATCCGCTCTCCCCGGACCCTGCATTCACTATATCCGCTCTCCCCGGACCCTGCATTCACTATATCCGCTCTCCCCGGACCCTGCATTCACTATATCCGCTCTCCCCGGACCCTGCATTCACTATATCCGCTCTCCCCGGACCCTGCATTCACTGTACCCGCTCTCCCCGGACCCTGCATTCACTGTACCCGCTCTCCCCGGACCCTGCATTCACTGTACCCGCTCTCCCCGGACCCTGCATTCACTGTACCCGCTCTCCCCGGACCCTGCATTCACTGTACCCGCTCTCCCCGGACCCTGCATTCACTGTACCCGCTCTCCCCGGACCCTGCATTCACTGTACCCGCTCTCCCCGGACCCTGCATTCACTGTACCCGCTCTCCCCGGACCCTGCATTCACTGTACCCGCTCTCCCCGGACCCTGCATTCACGATATCCGCTCTCCCCGGACCCTGCATTCATTACATCCGGTCTCCCCGGACCCTGCATTCACTACATCCGGTCTCCCCGGACCCTGCATTCACTACATCCGCTCTCCCCGGACCCTGCATTCACTACATCCGGTCTCCCCGGACCCTGCATTCACTACATCCGGTCTCCCCGGATCCTGCATTCACTACATCCGGTCTCCCCGGACCCTGCATTCACTACATCCGGTCTCCCCGGACCCTGCATTCACTACATCCGGTCTCCCCGGACCCTGCATTCACTACATCCGGTCTCCCCGGACCCTGCATTCACTACATCCGGTCTCCCCGGACCCTGCATTCACTACATCCGGTCTCCCCGGACCCTGCATTCACTACATCCGGTCTCCCCGGACCCTGCATTCACTATATCCGGTATCCCCGGACTTTGCATTCATTATATCCGGTATCCCCGGACTTTGCATTCATTATATCCGGTATCCCCGGACTTTGCATTCATTATATCCGGTATCCCCAGACCCTGCATTCGCGGTATCCGGTCTCCCAGGACCCTGCATTCACTATATCTGCTCTCCCCCGGACCCTGCATTCACTATATCTGGTCTCCCCCGGACCCTGCATTCACTATATCTGCTCTCCCCCGGACCCTGCATTCACTATATCTGCTCTCCCCGGACCCTGCATTCACTATATCTGCTCTCCCCGGACCCTGCATTCACTATACCCGCTCTCCCCGGACCCTGCATTCACTATACCCGCTCCCCCCAGACCCTGCATTCACTATACCCGCTCCCCCCGGACCCTGCATTCACTATACCCGCTCCCCCCGGACCCTGCATTCACTATACCCGCTCCCCCCGGACCCTGCATTCACTATACCCGCTCCCCCCGGACCCTGCATTCACTATACCCGCTCTCCCCGGACCCTGCATTCACTATATCTGGTCTCTCTGGACCCTGCATTCACTATATCCGATCTCCCCGGACCCTGCATTCACTATATCCGGTCTCCCCGGACCCTGCATTCACCATATCTGGTCTCCCAGGACCCTGCATTCACTATATCCGCTCTCCCCAGACCCTGCATTCACTATATCTGGTCTCCCCGGACCCCGCATTCACTATATCTGGTCTCCCAGGACCCTGCATTCACTATATCCGCTCTCCCCAGACCCTGCATTCACTATATCTGGTCTCTCACAGTACACAGAAATGCAATTATCACTAGAAGGAGCTGGTGATACACGAATGAATCTGTTAGTAAACATACAGTGACCTCTGTCTGGACAGTGCTGATTGGCCCTGTGCTGATCACATGCACTCTCCCAAGAAAAGAAAAAACTCTCTAGCAATACACACCTACCTGAGCATGTGCAGAGGCTCCCCACACGATAGGTCTTACCAGGAGATAAGAGGGGGACACTGGAAGAAGGGGAGGATCCGAGAAGACAAGATCAAACAGTGTTTTTACACAATGCAGAGGATTAACCCCTTAGGTTCCACAGTGGGAGACCAGGTATAGTGAATGCAGGGTCCGGGGTTTAGTAACACTTTAAAGCGGAGTTCCAGACGTTTTTGTGTTTATTAAAAGTCAGCAGCTACAAAAACTGTAGCTGCTGACTTAATAAACACACACTTACGTGTCCCAGAGTCCAGCAATGTTCTCATCCACGCCGTCCCTTCTCTCCTCCACAGCGCCAGCATCTCCACTGGGGGCACCAGGCTCTGCCAGCTTGTGGCTTGACAGCCAAATGCACGAGTCGTGCTGCACCTCCTGATTGGTCCGGCAGTCTTCTGGAATCTGTGAAAGTTCCCAGGAGACTGCGGGAGGGAGGAGAGGGCCGAACTTCCGTCTCACTTTGCCGCAGCGAACTGAGCCAGAAGTGGGAACGGGTACCTGTCAAAAACAGGTACCTGCTTCCCCCCTCCCCCACCAAAAGGTGCCAAATATGGCAGTGGAGGGAGGCAGGAGGCAAATAAGCGGAGCTTCTGCTTTTGAGTGGAACTCCACTTTAAGTGACTGAACAATGGTGCCAGACGGGCTGGACTGAGTATTTCAAAAACTGCTGATCTACTGGGATTTTCACACGCAACCATCTCTAGGGTTTACAGAGAATGGTCCGAAAAAGAGAAAATATCCAGTGAGCGGCAGTTGTGTGAAGGAAAATGCCTGGTTGATGTCAGAGGAGAATGGGCAGACTGCTTCCAGATGATAGAAAGACAACAGTAACTCAAATAAGCACTTGAAGGTAAAAAAAAACAAAAAAACCCCCCCAAAAAAACAAAAAAAAACCAAAAAGACTTTCAGCCTTTACAATCACTTTAACCAACAGAGTTCTTTCTTCTATTAATATATATATATATATATATATATATATATATATATATATATATATATATATATATATATTATATTCAAAATGTCATTTTACCATTTATTTTTTTCCCGTTAAATAATTTTCATTTTTCAAAATAAAAAAGGAGATACTTCAGCAAAAAATATGACGAGTATTCGCAGCACCCAAAGAATTATGAAAATTATTTTTCTTTTTTATTATTGTTTTGTCAATACTATCAAGCTTTGCCATCATTAACACAGGCAAGTGGCACTGAAATTTGCTGGGCACAGAGTGGCACCCTGTAAAGGGCCCCTTATAACACCACGCTGCCCCCCCCCCCCCCTCCTTTTCTTTTGGATGATATTGGGAGGACGGTCCGGCTGCAATGTCTTCTTCTAGGACATGCACATACACAATCGTATATGTATACAATAATACCTGCATTATAAAACCAAGAGACGTTTTGGTACATTTGCTGGGACAGCTCTCCCCAAACCGGTGACCACAAAAAAAAAAAAAAAAAAAAAAGTATACAAAATATAAAATATCTTAAATATTTATAAACATTGAGAGGAAAAAAATAGACCTGTATGAAAATATTTTTTCTGTTTTTTTTTTTTGTTTTTTTTTTCGTCTGCGGTTACATTCTCCACCCCCTACAAAAAAAAAAAAAAAAAAAAATGTCCACTGTCCCGGGCTGGTCGTTTTCAGTGGGGTTTGAGTCCGTAGCTGTTGAGGGGGTGAGTATAAGCCCTTCCCAATACTATTCTGTCTCGTAGAAGTTTGAACAAGACGTAGTAGTTGCAGAACAGAATGAGCGCCAAGGAAAGGGTGTGGTTCCACTTCTCAGCGCGGAGCAGGGAGTAAAGCTGATACAGCACCAGGCTGCCTTCCATCATCACCAGGGTATTGAGGAGCCGTAACGGCCGGTGAAATAGGAACTACAAGAACAGAAATAAACCTCAGTGAGTGAATCATCCTTAACAACTCAAATATACAACTCAAGACAACTGACCTGAACTCTTGAAATCATCCTAAAAAATAGCAGAGCCCTTCCTGTGCCTAGGCACTTATTTGCATACAGCTTCATTATTATTATTATTATACAGTATTTATAAAGCGCCAATAGTTCGCTCAGCGCTGTACATTACAAAGGGGGACAGAACATGTGACAGAACAATACCAATACAATGCAAAACATGAGGGGATCGAGGGCCCTGCTCTTTGGAGCTTACAATCTAGGAGGGAGGGGATGGTGGCACAGGAGGAGATAGCTGTGGGGGATGGAGTGGTAGGAAGAATGGAGGAGGTCGGTCAAGTTAGCAGGGGGTGGGGTAGGCTTTCCTGAAGAGATGGGTTTTCAGGGTGCGCCTAAAGGAGAGGAGAGTAGGTGATAATCTGATGGGTTGGGGCAGGGAGTTGCAGAGGATGGGTGACACCCTGGAGAAGTCCTGGAGGCGGGCAGGGGAGGAGGAGACCAGGGAACTAGAGAGAAGGAGGTCTTGTGAGGAGCGGAGTGTGCGTGCTGGGCGGTACTTGGATATTAGGTCAGTGATGTAGTTCGGGGCAGTATGGTGGACGGCTTTGTACGTCAGTGTTAGGATTTTGAATTTGATCCGTTGCGCAATCGGAAGCCAGTGGAGGGATTGGCAGAGGGGGGTGGCGGAAACTGAGCTTCATAGCTGTATATCTCCAGTGTGAGATCATCCAATGCCTCCGACTGCTAGTCTCACCAGATTTGGAGTGGGATTTGGTCATGTGATTACTGTGCTACTCACTGTTCTCCTTGCTGGAGAGGAAGCTGTACCTGAGGAGCTGCAGTGCAAGGATCTCCCTGCTATGTTCATTCTGTGGATCTGTGCCATTTCTGCCACCTCCTGCTGCTTTTTGACTATTTTTAATAAAATAAAAATACAATAAAATTACATTTTTATATTGTATTTTTTTAAAAATGTTTTATCTGCTTGGAGTTTAGCTTTACAGGAAACCCATCGTGAGTCTTATTACCTGGTTTTACGCTTCCAATGCATCACTACTATACAAGATGTGTGAAGAGATAGTGATGTACTCAGACCCAACCATCTGTGGTGGGGAAGAGGGGTAGATTGCAAGCGCCAAGGATCAGGCCCTCCTATCCCTCTTGTATTGAACTGTATTGTTGCTGTACGGTCTCCCGTTATATTGCAAAGCGCTGAGCAAACTGTTAGCGCCAAATAAATCCTGTATAATAATAATATTACAGGCTCACCCGGAACTAAAATAGAACATCCCACTTTTTTTCCTGTTTTAAGAACTAAATAAAATTATGCCCAAGCTCCTACGTATAGCTCCACTATACTGCTCAATGTATTTTGGGTCCTTCTCTAGCCAAAAGGGACCTCTGTAGTCACCAGAATGGGTCAGAACTTGGGGCAGGCCCTTAAAGTTGACCTGTACTGTGAGAAGGGGTGCCAAAGAAAAGCAAGAAGTAGGACAACTAATTATTCCCCAAGTTATGCCTGTGATCTCCCTGCACCTGATCATTCCCTCATTGCGGACTTACCATGTCTTGCTCTGTGGTGTGTGAAGGCAGCCATGTTGGTAGAGGGCGCAGTGTCTTAGATGATCTCACACTGATATACAGCTACAAGGCTGTAGGCAAATGAGTGCCTAAGCACAGAAAGCGCTCCTTGTTTTGTCTTCACCAAGATGGCCACCTCCACACAGTAACAGTGCAGAAGTGCCTAAAGCAGGCCACAGATTATATGATCTTCCTTCCTTCCACCACTGGTGGAAGAAAAGAAAATTGTTCAGTTCCATCAATACAGTCAGTGTTGATGGGGGAATGCCTCCCATGGAGCTATTATGTTCTTCCAGCAGTAGCCACATACAGAAAACCAGACAGGCTGGATGGATCGACTTCAGTACAACCGGCCTGCCCATAGATGGCCGATCCCTGCTTAACTGGCCAAGATTCGATCCATCCATGGTCGGCTTAAGATGATCTCACCCTATTGATATAAAGCTGTAGGCAAATGAGTGCCTAGGCACAGAAAGCACACATTGTTCTGCATTGCTTCTCTGTGTGGGAGCAGCCATCTTGGTGAAGTGGGGCTTTGCTTTCCTTTGTCAGAGCAGACGACTGAGGAACAGATGACTGAAGACGGCACTGAGTGTGTTTTTGCTGATTCAAATGATTCATGTGACTGTTCCATACCATGCACTGATGAGAGCCAAATAGCCCTAAACAGTTGCATGCTATTTACCTAGAGTAATTGGCTGTGCAGATGTATGCTCTGCGTGATGTACCGGCAAAACTGGCAAACACACCCCTCCAAAATACACATCTTAAAAGTGCCTACTTTTCCATAAACTACTGCAGTTTAGGCAATTTTTAGGATGCATTTTTGATAAATTATTTTATTACACGGCTCAGAAAAATTAAAGGAACACTCTGAAAACACATCAGATCTCAATGGGGAAAAAAATCTCCTGCTGGATCTCTACACTGGTATGGACTGAGGAATGTGTTAGGAACGTAAGGATGCCCCATCGTTTGATGGAAATGAAAATGATCGACCTACAGAGGACTGAATTCAAAGACACCCCGAAAATCAAAGTGAAAAAATGATGCAGCAGGGGAGTCCATTTTGCTGAAATGTCATTGCAGCAACTCAGAATGGTCCTCAGTAGTTTGTATGGCCCCCATGTGCTTGTATGCATGCCTGACAACATCGGGGGAGGCTCCTAATGAGACAACGGATGGCGTCCTGGGGGATTTCCTCCCAGATCTGGACCAGGGCATCACTGAGCTCCTGGACAGTCTGAGGTGCAACCTGGCGGCGTTAAATGGACCGAAACATGACATCCCAGAGGTGTTCTATTGGATTTAGGTCAGGTGAGCGTGGGGGCCATTCAATGGTATCAATTCCTTCATCCTCCAGGAACTGCCTGCATACTCTCCCCACATGAGGCCGGGCATTGTCGTGCACCAGGGGGAACCCAGGACCCACTGCACCAGTGTAGGGTCTGATAATGGGTCCAAGGATTTCATCCCGATACCTAATGGCAGTCAGGGTGCCATTGTCTAGCCTGTAGAGGTCTGTGTGTCCCTCCATGGATATGCCTCCCCAGACCATCACTGACCCACCACCAAAACAGTCATGTTGAACGATGTTACAGGCAGCATAATGTTCTCCACGGCTTCTCCAGACCCTTTCACGTCTGTCACATGTGCTCAGGGTGAACCTGCTCTCATCTGTGAAAAGCACAGAGTGCCAGTGGTGGACCTGTCAATTCTGGTGTTCAATGGCAAATGTCAGTCAAGCTCTATGGTGCCCGGCAGTGAGCACAGGGCCTGCTAGAGTACGTCGGGCCCTCAGGCCACCTTCATAAAGTCTGTTTCTGATTGTTTGGTCAGAGACATTCACACCAGTGGCCTGCTGGAGGTCATTTTGTAGGGCTCTGGCAGGGCTCATCCTGTTCCTCCTTGCACAAAGGAGCAGATATTGGTCCTGCTGATGGGTTAAGGCGCTTCAACGGCCCTGTCCAGCTCTCCTAGAGTAACTGCCTGTCTCCTGGAATCTCCTCCATGCTCTTGAGACTTGTGCTGGGAGACACAGCAAACCTTCTGGCAATGGCACGTATTGATGTGCCATCCTGGAGGAGTTGGACTGCCTGTGCAACCTCTGTAGGGTCCAGGTATGGCCTCATGCTACCAGTAGTGACATTGACCCTAGCCAAATGCAAAACTAGGGAAAAAGTCAGAAAAGATGAGTAGGGAAAAAAAATGTCTGTGGCCTCCACCTGTAAAACCATTCCTGTTTTGGGGGTTGTCTCATTGTTGCCCATCTAGTGCACCTGTTGTTAATCATTTTCAGCTGCTTTGGTGTTAATGAAATTAACAACCCCCTCTGCTACTTAAACTCCTGAGATATTGATCTGGTCAGTTAACTGACTTAGTGGCCTACTCTGATTAAAAAGTGTTGCTTTCATTTTTTTTTTGAGCATTATATATATATATACACGTATCTAGAAAACATTCATACGACTTATTGCAAAATAACAAAATGCCATGCCGATAAAATGATATAGCAATACATGGCACATACAGACAACTGGTTACTGCAGATTTCTGCTGCCCAATTAACCTCCTCGGCGGTATGATTCTTTCCGATTTTTTGCGCTGAATGCGGTACATTTTTTTGCATGGAAATATGTAGTTTTTTTATTGTAGGCTGTAATTTTTAGGAATAACTCACTGAAATCTGTCCGAACAAGAGTCTAGTAAACATCCCGAGTATGATAAAATTTGAAACACGAAATCATAAATTATAATATAATAAATAATCATAAAAAATAATAATATAATAATAAATTTAATTCAATAATATAATCAAACCAAAAACACTGAAATTTGAATTACAGAGGCAAATTCGCACATCGCTGAGCAAAGTCGCAAAATCGTTTTCAGTGTCTGATGACGAATTTCCCCCACGAATCATTATCACTCAATTCTGCAAGTGGTTCTGATTTACTATCGCTGTTCTAAAACCGCTTTTGAGGTAAAGGGACGCTTTTTGGACGCCATGGACGTTTCTAAGTTTCCAGGCAGAAAGAACATTCAAAATGCAGGCAGGGCGCCAGACAAAGCAGTAGGGACAGAATATATGTGAAATGCATTGAAACAGCAATGACAGCAAAAATGACATTTTTTAAAAAATTCAAATTTCCCGCTGTACGCCCCGACGTCACAGGGACCTGAACACAGAAGCCGGATGCTGGCATCGGCCGGAGGAGATGGCCGGGGACGCTGCAGGGGACACATCGCGGGAGCGAAGGAGAAGGTAAGTGCTGCAGGGACTCCCTATGCAGCGCCGCATGGTAAGCCCGAGTGTAGCTCGGGGTTACCGCTTTTGGTACTGAAACTTTACCCCGAGCTACACTCGGGAACACCGCTAAGGAGGTTAAAAAAGGTTGCATGCTGCACATCCCTCAGGCTCTACTTACATAAAATCTGGCATGTGAGACATCTGAAGGCACTGCTACATTATAGGGCCCCACAGCTTTATATAAGCTTCGGCTGTGTCGTACCAGGACGCCCTGCGGCCATACTGTGCTTTCTGACCAGCTGAGGAGAAGAGAGAAAAATGTCACTTAAGAGGGCAGATAACCAGAGATAAAATAATGTAGATCACAGTACACCTCTCCCAATAAAATCCTTACATGGGGTTCACCCTCTTCCTTTCTGAATTGCTCCCATTGCCCACTGTGCAGAATACAGCTTCAGGAGTGAGACCCCCCCGTGGCATATTTGCACAGCAGCAAACTTCAGGTGGGCGTACATTGCCATTAAAGTCATATAAAAAGTCAAGAGGGCTACTCCACTAGCCAAGTCTGGATAAGTGCCTAATGAAAATTTTTAAAGCCAAACTCCATCATGAACTTTGGAAGGACTCACATGTGTTGCGGTGCGTTGCTGTACGACCCGTGCTCCAGCTTCTGCCACTTTCCTAAGTGTGACGCCGACCGATGCAGCAAGTCGCAATACTTGGGCGGCAGCAGCTGTGTGGTCAGCATCACGAAGGCATTGATCCACACCATAATGAGGTGCTCACACGACCACCGCATGTCATAATACTGAGTGCTCTGCAAGGCAAGAGAGACACAATGACAGAACATGGAATACATTCACAAGACGCATGAAGTGCATCATTTACATAAAGCTGACCACAAGTGTTAGAAGATGAACAAGACTTGCAAAAGCCACATCCAAATAGAAAGTCCGTCTCACAAAAAAGAAAAACTGGGCTTTGCTGTTGCTCCTCCATCCAGACTGGAGACACCCTAAGATAGGAAGTGCATTACTGGTCAGATCACTGGGTAACAATAAAAGGAGAAAAAAAAAAACAAAAACTAATGTACCAACCACATTTGAGAAGTGGTAAGCTGCAACATACCGTATTTACTAAAATGTAATGCGCACCTTTTCTGGCCAAAAAGAGGCTCTAAGCTCGGTGTGCGCATTACATTCAAGGACGCCTTTCATTCGGAGACACTGCTAAGCTGCCACCTGGCAGTGCCACCACCACATTCGGCAACTCTGCACTGGCTGCAGGTGGTACCTCCCACATACCCGGCGGTACGGCTCCTCCAGCAGCTCCCCACCCTCATCTCCTCCAGCAGCCCCCCACCCTCCTCTCCTTCAGCAGCCACCTCATCTCCACCAACCCCCCTCCCCCTCATCTCCTCCACCAATCTCCCCACCCTCATCTCCTCCAGCGGCCCCCTCATCTGCTCCACCCCCCTCATCTCCTCCACCAATCCCCCCTCCCCTATCTCCTCCAGTAGCCCCCCCTCATCTCCTCCACCAATCCCCCCCCCCCCATCTCCTCCACCAATCCCCCCCCCTCATCTCGTCCACCAAAACCCCCCATCTCCTCCAGAGGCCCCTCCCACATCTCCAGCGGCCCCCTCTCCCTCACCTCCCCCGGCGGCCCCCTCTCCCTCACCTCCTCCGGCGGCCCCCTCTCCCTCATCTCCTCCGGCGGCCCCCTCTCCCTCATCTCCTCCGGCGGCCCCCTCTCCCTCATCTCCTCCGGCGGCCCCCTCTCCCTCATCTCCTCCAGCGGCCCCCTCATCTCCTCCATCTCTGTACCATAATTTTAAGCTGTATACTTAAACTTAACATTTATTAAAACGTTTTCTATGTAAAAACTTGTTTTAGGTCAGTATTTGGTTTAATAGTTTACTATATTATAACAAAAAAACGTGCCATAACATACGGTGAATTTATTGTTGCTGTCTAAGGTACTGTGATTACCAAAAGTAAACATTCTTAACACAAGGCCATTGTGACATTTTATTACCCTATTTTCACTAATTACCAGCAATAAAATGAAAGTCCATAACTTTAACCCATTGTCGTATGCAGGTGCGCACTACAATCGCCATCAAACGGTTTCTTCAATTTCAAGCCTTTCAAAATAGAGGTGCGCATTAGATTTGATGGCGCATTAGACTCGAGTAAATACGGTATAACATTTTGGTTTTTAATGATTTTGAGATTTAAAAGATTTTTTTTATTCATTTGCAAGGTGCCTTGAAGCAGTCAATTCCTCAGCACGGCCCCCTCCCTCCGTACACATCACAGCCCTCTCTCCTCTTTTGGGAGGGTCTAATTACTGTCTGTGCTGGAGCAGCTCCTCCACTCCTCTCATCACCTCCCTACTTTTTACGTAGCTACTGGGGGAGGAGTGAAGGGGAATATGGGAATACTAGGAGTGACAGCTCTGAGCCTTGTGGGGCTGCTGACATCACATCCAAGATGGCGGCATCCAGCAGCAGTCTCGTGGCTTTTGAATGGCTACACATAGGAGGATTTTACAAGTAAATAACATACATAAAACGCACCTATTTTATGGGAAGACTTGCTGGAATGAGTGGCCACGGGGTCTCTTTAACCACTTGCCCTGGAAGATCTATCCCCCCACACGCACACACATTACTAGCCCAGGCCATTTTTTGCTATGCGGAGGTGCTACTTTAACTGTTGGATTTGGATCCTTTTTTTCACAAAAATAGAGCTTTCTTTTGGTGGTATTTAATCACCTCCGGGTTTTTTATTATATAAAAGAAAAACACAATTTTGAAAAAAAAAAGAAATCTGCTATAAAACATATCCCATAAAAAAATAAAATAAAATCTTTGACTAAAATTTGGTAAAAATGTATTCTGCAACATCTTTTGCAAAAAAACAAAAATCCCAATAAGTGTATATTGTTAGGTTTGTGTGAATGTTTCAGCGTCTGTAAACTTTAGGGTACATGGTGGAATTATTACTTATTTATTTTATACTAGTAAGGGTGGAGATCAGCCGGGGAGAAATAACTGCCAGTGACATCAGCAGTGCCATTATTCCAGTGATCAGTGCTAATAATATGCACTGTCACTGTACCAATGACACTGGGCAGGAAGGGGTTAACACCTAGGGCGATCAAGGAGTTAAATATGTACCTAACGTGTTTGTGTGTACTGGGCGCTGCTTTTACCGTGGATCTAGTCATTTTCATCCCCTGCTTAGCAAGGAATGAAAAATCAACTAGATCGCCTGTCACTGAACACAGCTCTGTGCTGTGCACACTGACAGAGATGTGTTCTGAGTCTGAGAGACGATCGCCAGCAGCCAGTCAGTGACTGGCACTGGGTGATTGGCATGAGCTGTGACAAATTACAGCACAGCCAGGCAGGCGCGCACGCCCCCTACCCGGAAATACAGAATCACATTTATATGCGTGATTCTGCGCAGAGCAGCCGTCCTGTAGCAGTAAAGCTACAATGAGCCGGTCTTAACCATTAGCCGCCCGGCCTATAGCCGTTTGGCGGCCGCAAAAATGCTCTAGCTTTCCGGGGTGTACCCCATTTGGCATCCTCCCGCACATGCGTAGCTCGCGCAGTTGCAGAGCCGCGCAGCGGCGCGATCTGTCACCAGCCGTGTACCTCGGACACGGCCGATGACAGATCTGAGTACCGGCCCCCGTTGCCGGTACCATGTGACCTGCTGTGACCAATCACAGCAGGTCACATGACAGTTGTATACAATGGATGGCTTCATTCATGCCATGCATTGTATACTAGTGCCTAGCTGTGAATGGTCACAGCAGGTTACATGCACATGTCATGTGATTAGCTGTGACCAAATCACAGCTAAGCACAAAAAAAAAAAAAAAACACTGAATGAATTGATGTCATTCAGGTAAATGCTTGCTTATAGCAAAGTAATTCTTTGCTATAAGCAAATTGTGTAAAAAAAAAAAAAAATACTGATCACTTCCCCAAAGTAGTACAATGTTACTATGGTAACATTGTACTATTTTGGTCATAGTAAAATATGAAACAAAATCTTAAAAAAAAAAAAAAAAAAAATGTAATAAAAAATTAAAAATAATAAAAAAAAAATATATATATATATATATTTTTTTTTTTTTTTTTTCATACTGTCACCAGTCAGTGTCCCTGTTTACCGCCATGCCAGTTATATGATGACGCTGTACTGCACTGGTGACAGTATGTAAAAAAAAAAAAACAGTGAAAATAATTTTTTTAATTTTTTCATTTTCCGAAAAATTATGACAAAAAAAATACAACTTCAGAAAACTCGCCATGCCTCTTATGAAGTACGTTGGACTGTCTACTCTGCAAAAAGGGGTCATTTGGAGGATATCTGTACTGTCCTGACATAACGGGGATATCTGTACTGTTCTGACATTTGGGGGATATCTGTACTGTTCTGACATTCTTAGACCTCAAGAAATTAGATTGGCTGTCAGTACTTCAGGATTGATCAATATTCAGATCTATACCATAGTTTGTGAACTCTATAACTTTCCTACAAACTAAATAATACATCCTAATTTGGGTTATTTTCACCAAAGACATGTAGCAGAATACATCTCGGCCTAAATTTATGAAGAACAATTATTTATTTGTAAACTTTTATAACAGAAACAAAGAAAAACGTGTTTTCTTTTCAATTTTTTTGGTATTTTTTTGGTAATTTACCAAAAAATAAAAACCCCAGCGGTGATTAAATACCACCAAAAGAAAGCTCTAGTTGTATGATAAAATTTTAGTTTGGGTACAATGTTGTATGACCGCGCAATTGTCAAAGTGTGAGAGCGCTGAAACGTGAAAAATGGCCTGGGCAGGAAGGTGTAAAATTGCCCGGTATTGAAATGGTTAAACTTGTTAATAGGTAAAAGGACAAACAAGTAAAATGTTCAGTATCAAAGTAGAACTATAGGCAAAACTTTTTTTCCCCATTTTGGATTGAGTAAGGGAGGGTTATAAACCCTTTCAAATATTTTTTCTGCCATATGTGCTACACTGGGGAGATTTGCCTTCACTTCCTGTCCCATAACCAAAACAGGAAGTGAGAGGAAATTGCTGCAAATAAAAGGGAATCTCTTGGGGCCCCCAGGTCACCAGAAGTATGTCCTCATTGGAAGATCTCCCCTCTATTACTTTTCTGGGGACAACGCAAAATTTGGGATTTTTTTTTACTTTCACATTTTGTAATGGTAAACAGGACAAACAGAGGGGGAATCTCCCAAACAGGGGCACAGACAGCAATAAAAACCTGACTGATGTTCTAATCCCTCTCCGCTCTAGCTAATACCTTAAAAAAAAAAAGTTTTGCCTGTTAGTTATACTTTAAACTTCACCTCTTAAAGTATACAAATGAAGAAGAGACGTACTTTTACAAAGCACAGCGGCAGAATCGCCACATAGTAGGCACTAAAGAGGGAATTGAACAGGACTTCTTTAATTCTGCGGTTGAAGTCTGCTTTCAGACACTCCACCTCGTTACGTATGAGGTCCGGGGACAGCGGACAGCTGTGGGATGGGATGGAAGGGGGGGAATTGAATTGTTCCCTCAAGGACTCTCGGAGGAGGGACAGAAAGTCTTTGGGTCTGACAAGGCTGGCCACGTCATTAGCACCGTCCTCCACCAATGAATCCTGTACGAGGTATCCACAATCCGTGGGCAGAGGCTGGGAGCGGTTGTCTTGGTGGAAGCAGCAAAGAGGTACGTAGACTCCGAATCTGGAGAGAGATGGAAGAAACACAAGAGAGATATGAATACTGACAAAACAAAATAAACACTTCCAACAATGTACACTATATGGCCAATAGCTGGTGGACATCTGACCATCACATCTATGCCAGTTTTGTTGGACATCGCATTACAAAACCTGGCCTTTAAATTGGCTAGAATTGTCCCCTATTGGCTGCCATAACATCCCTCACCCTTCTGGAAAGCCTTTCCACAGAGTGTGCCCATTCCACCAAGAAAAACTTTTGTGAGGTCAGGTACGGATGATGGATGAGAAGACCTGTCTCACAATTGTAGCTCCAATCCGTCCCAAGTATTCAGTAGGGTTGAAGTCAGGGCGCTGTGAAGGACACTGAAATCTCTCCACACCAAATTCATAAAACCATGGATGGTGATCAGTTGCAGTCATGTCCCTGTACAGGCCACTCAAGTTCCTCCTTATCACACTCATCAAACCATATCCCTATGGATGGGGATCAGTAGGGTTGAGGTCAGGGCTTTGTGAAGTCCACTCAAGTTCCTCCACACCAAACCATGTCTTTACGGATGGTCATCAGTAGGGTTGAGGTCATGTCTCTGTGCAGGCCACTCAAGTTCCTCCTTACCACACTGATCAAACCATGTCTTTATGGATGGTGATCAGTAAGGTTGAGATCAAGTCTCTATGGAGGCCATTCAAGTTCCTCCACACCAAACCATGTTTTTATGGATGGTGTTAGTTGGGTTGAGGCCAGGGCTCAGTGCAGGTCACTCAAGCTCCTCCACTCAAATCCTGTCTTTATGGATCTAGTTTTGTGCATGTGGCCAGAGTAATACTAGAATTAAAAAGAGTCCTCCCCCACACTGTCACAAAGATGGAAGGGCACAATTGTCTAAAATATCTTTATATGGTGTAATAATAATAGTACCCTAACTGGAATCACCTGGAACGAGACAGGGGTGCAAGCGATGGTCAGATATCTACAAACATTTCCTAATATAGTGTGCCGACAGGGTCAAACGGAATCCTAAAAACAGTCTATGTTTTTCTTATAGCAACCCATCAGTTTCTCACTTTGGAAATGACAATGACATGCCATCACTCATGCACTTTACGGGCCAAAATACAAAACATTCACCGTGCAGATAAGACAAACATAAGCACAATTAAGAAGGAAACTGATGTATATTCTCGAATACATATAGTTCCTATATTGTTAGCACCACATAGTGACCATAAATACCCAATCATCATCATGAAAAAAAAAAAAATGTTTTGCAGCTAATAAATGGCGCTGACGATCTATGGAACCGCACATATTAGAGAAAGTACTGTCATTTGCAGCCTGATAATGAATGTTTTATACGTAGACCACTTAACGTCAAGCAAATAAAATTAAATCAGGGTGGATAAAAATCAATGACTTTTTTTAAAAAATAAAAAAAAAAATCAGATTTTTTTGATTTAAAAATCGGATTTTTTTTATTTAAATCGATTTTTTAAAAATAAAATGCTTTTTGGAGGAAAATATATTACCATCCAAAGGTTATTCCATCATGAAATAAAGATTAGTTTTTTAATTATGTAGAATAAGGCTGTATATGTTTAATTTTTTTGGTAAATAAATTCCATGAATCCATTCACAATGTCATGCTCTTCCAGAGGTTTTTGTAAGATTATTGGGCAGTTTCTCTGCCTACAAGATATTATCACAGATGTTTGGTTTACTTTTGCAGTTCTCAAAACTGAATTTGACTCAGCGGAGATCACATGCCTCTTCTTCACAGCAAAAATGTTATAACATGAACAGAGTTAAGAAAAAGACCTTCATCCTAACTTCTACAAACCTATGAATACAGAATCAACCCCTTCACTGCTAAGTTTCAAGAAGTTCAGTGAATAGAATAGAAACAATATTTTTCTGATTGTTTGGAGTAGAATAGATCTGCACAAGAAGAAAGTGAAACTAAGTGTGAGGAGGAAGGGGCTGACAGTCTAAGTTTCTTAAAATATATATATTTTGTTTAGCCAAATTAGTGAACAAACATGGATGTTTAAGCAAATCACATATGCTGGAATGTTATTGTTTCAGTTGAATAAATATATTTAAATTGTTATTATTAAGGTAATGATTATTTTTCTCCTTCCTAAAGAAAAGTTGTCCAAATATGAATGATTAACCTATTAAACTGGGGATAAAAAAACTAATATGAAAAGTTGTTTTTCTAAAAATCTTCATCTACTTGCATATTAAAGTTATACCAGCAAGAATTAGTCTTTATGTAGAAAACTAGGATTTAAATCAAGCCTTACTGACTAGTGATTTAAATCGTGATTTAAATCAGTTTGATTTAAATCAAATCCACCCTGAATTAAATCCACCCTGATTCAATGTTCTAGGACTATGAAACATAAAAACATCCAAGAGGGTGAATGAGTTTTTATAGGCACTGTATATAGCGATCATTTAGACTCAACTGTCTCCGTCTCTCACAATCTGACACACACACATGGAAGAGGTTGTAGCATCAACTCACGGGTAGCCCAAGAACAAGAGGTTCAGGACTGAATGATTGCGGAACAGGTTGACCAGGGTCCAGCAGAACACCCACCCGCACAGTGTGAGCAGGACCAGGCGGGCGGTGATCAAAGCGCTGTAGTGGACCATGGAGGATGATCCTACCTGAGAAGCCTGGAAGAGAGAAGCAATAATCAGCCAAAAAAAGTCTGACACAGGAAGTGAAGCTTGAAACTTAACTCCAGGCAGATATAAAAGACTCAAATCATTGCAGCTCTGTAATCATAATTTATCATTAAATGTATATTTTAATGCACACCTGAATTTGACTTGATATTCACTTCCTGCAGTCCCTGTACAGACAGACCAGACTATAATGGGGAGAAGTAGCACAAGAAACCAATCAGCTCATGTGATGACAAGAAGCATGCTGACAGGAGAAGAACGCAAAGTGACAGAGAAATGAGCTCATCACTGTGCTGCTTCTCCTTTCACTACCCTGTCACAGAACGGGGGTGGGTCCAGGACAGCCTGGGCAAGAATTTCTCAATTAGGGTTCCTCAAGAGGTTGCGAGGGGTTCCTTGAGCAATGAGCAACTGCTGCCTCTCAGATAAGTTCCCATTGACACCGGTGATCTTTTCAGGTATCTGTAAGGTGGTAATTCTTCTCAATGATCACAAAATGTAAGGAGCATTCTTCCCAGTGACCATCACACTGATGTATCATGAGCTGTAGATATAGTCATTTTTAGCCGGAGTTCCCTGAGACCGGAAAGTTATTTCAAGGGTGCCTTGAAAAGGTTGAGAAAGAGGGGCCTGAGCCCTAGAGGAAGAGGGTTGAATGATGCTGGCAATCATTCATCCCCATAAATGGAGGGCATCTAGAGGCAGAAAAGAATTACTGTGGAGGCCAGCCCTGGCTTGCAGGCGAGCATTGAAGCAAAAAATTGCTTTCTTAGTTTTATCTGTTAGTGGAATAGTTAGAGCGCTGCCTTACCTATGAGGGATGGTTTGTTTTTTTATTTACTTTTTCCCTGTCTAGCAACTCATACAATCTTCTTGCTCTAGTGCAGAAAAAAAAACCTCCAATAACGGTCACATAACAAGTGTTTGTTAAGATTGCATGAAAAAAAAAACTAAAGGCTTTGATAATTGAGTTTTATTCTCTCCCAGTCTGGACAGTGTTAGCTCAGTTGTCCTGCCACTGCACATACAGTGGGGCATAAAAGTATTTAGTCAGCCACCAACTGTGCAAGTTCTCCCACTTAAAAAGATGAGAGAGGCCTGTAATTGGCATCATAGGGAGACCTCAACTATGAGAGACAAAATGAGAAAAAAAATCCAGACAATCACATTGGCTGATTTGGAAAGAATTTATTTGCAAATTATGGTGGAAAATAAGTATTTGGTCAATATGAAAAGTTCATGTCAATACTTTGTTATATATCCTTTGTTGGCAATGACAGAGGTCAGACGTTTCCTGTAAGTCTTCACAAGGTTGGCACACACTGTTGCTGGTATGTTGGCCCATCCTCCATGCAGATCTCCTCTAGAGCAGTGATGTTTTGGGGCTGTCGCTGGGCAACACGGACTTTCAACTCCCTCCAAAGGTTTTCTATGGGGTTGAGATCTGGAGACTGGCTAGGCCTCCAGGACCTTGAAATGCTTCTTACGAAGCCACTCCTTCGTTGCCCGGGCGGTAAGTTTGGGATCATTGTCATGTTGGAAGACCCAGCCACGTTTCATCTTCAATACCCTTGCTGATGGAAGGAGGATTGCACTCAAAATCTCACGATACATGGCCCCATTCATTCTGTCCTGTACATGTATCAGTCGTCCTAGTCCCTTTGCGGAGAAACAACCCCAAAGCATGATGTTGCCACCCCCATGCTTCACAGTAGGTATGGTGTTCTTTGGATGCAACTCAGCATTCTCTCTCCTCCAAACACGACTAGTTGTGTTTCTACCAAACAGTTCTATTTTGGTTTCATCTGACCATATGACATTCTCCCAATCCTCTTCTGGATCGTCCAAATGCTCTCTAGCAAACTTCAGACGGGCCCGGACATGTACTGGCTTAAGCAGGGGGACACGTCTGGCACTGCAGGCTCTGAGTCCCTGGCAGCATAGTGTGTTACTGATGGTAGCCTTTGTTATGTTGGTCCCAGCTCTCTGCAGGTCATTCACTAGGTCCCCCCCGTGTGGTCCTGGGATTTTTGCTCACCGTTCTTGTGATCATTTTGACCCCACGGGGTGAGATCTTGCGTGGAGCCCCAGATGGAGGGAGATTATCAGTGGTCTTGTATGTCTTCCATTTTCTAATTATTGCTCCCACAGTTGATTTGTTCACACCAAGCTGCTTGCCTATTGCAGATTCAGTCTTCCCAGCCTGGTGCAGGTCTACAATTTTGTTTCTGGTGTCCTTCGACAGCTCTTTGGTCTTCACCATAGTGGAGTTTGGAGTGTGACTGTTTGAGGTTGTGGACAGGTGTCTTTTATACTGATAACACGTTCAAACAGGTGCCATTGATACAGGTAATGAGTGCAGGACAGAGGAGCCTCTTAAAGAAGAAGGTACAGGTCTGTGAGAGCCAGAAATCTTGCTTGTTTGTAGGTGACCAAATACTTGTTTTCCACCATAATTTGAAAATAAATTCTTTCCAAATCAGCCAATGTGATTGTCTGGATTTGTTTTCTCATTTTGTTTCTCATAGTTGAGGTCTACCTATGATGCCATTTACAGGCCTCTCTCATCTTTTTAGGTGGGAGAACTTGCACAATTGGTGGCTGACTAAATACTTTTTTGCCCCACTGTATGTGTTACACAGTCAGCAAAACGATAATATGGGGGGGAATAAAAAAAAAAAAAATTACACATTCCCTTTAATTTGCGATTGCCAGGCAGTGTTTTGCATGAACCGGGGCCATGCTGTACAGGGGGACATTGAGGAAGGCAGCACACAGATAGAAGGAACGAGAACTCACCTCAGAAATAAGGGCCCAGACAAGTCGCCGGGCCAGCATGACGGTGATGAAAGCTGCCAGGTGATAATCGATGAGGTGGAAATTCTGCAAAACAAAAGGCAATTTTGAAAGTGAATATCTCTGATCTTTACAGGCAATCTAGTACTTAAAAGGGATAGTACTAAGCTGTGAGCGCTGTGGTAGTTCATTGATTGTCCGTCACAGTGTATCTGCTTGCCAGAACGGGGTACGAGCTCAGAGATACACTGACAGGTTTGCAGCAGTCCTGCATGGCACCAGCAATCTTCTGATCACTAGTACAATGCTTTCCAGGCTCAAAAAGAAAAAAAAAAAAAAAAAGGAAAAGTAAATGCACATTTCTTTTACCTGCAAAAAATGGGCATTTGTTATTTATTATATTATTGCCATGGTCCCATACACCAGAAATGAGCAGCATCTGTGCTCTTGCATGAGAATCCCGGCACATGCGTAGACATCCTTGGGGCTTTGCTAGGTCCAGAATACCTTGAAGAACTGTGCACATACGGATTTTAAAAATGGCCAGAAGAAAGAGCAGCAGGGGGAGGGTAACAAAGATGATGTCAAGTTCTCCTTTAAAACTATAGGGGAACATTTGTCATTTATTAATTAGGTTTCACTTAAATGGAGGTTTCACTTAAATGGGATTCTCCTGACATTCATCTCCATACCCAAGCTACCAGGCTCGGGGAGGAAGAGGAGATGGAGTGGTGCTGTGACCACCAATAAAAAGCCGAAAGATATTTAAAATGCATTTTTGATACATCAATGGAAGGGGTCACTTCTCCAGTGGCCGCCACTGGAAGGGGTCACCACTGGAAGGGGTCCCTTCTCCAGGGAGTCCCTTCTCCAGGGGCCGCCACTCCAAGGAGTCCCTTTCTCCAGGGGCCGCCACTCCAAGGAGTCCCTTCTCCAGGGTCCGCCACTGAAAAAAGGGATCCTTTCTCCAGGGGCAGCCAATGGAAGGGGTCACTTCTACATTGGCAGTTGGGTAATATACCGTGAACTGTAGATAAACATTTTCACAGTAGCTACATATGGGCTGAAAGCTGAAAAGCTTTTAAGGGTCCCTTCAAGATAAAAAAAATTGAGAAAGGTCAAATTAGACTCTGAATCTAGATTTGAGCTGTAGTGTTCACCAGTTCAAGCACTACCCTCTCCAGGAGCTCCTTGCAGCCACAAAAATCACATTTTGGGGGAGCAGAACACCATGGAGGACCTACAATCAAAATCCAACTCCAGCTAGTGAGAGGATAGAATGCTAAGTGTCTCAATCCTGGGCTTTAAAGCCTAAATTTAGTTGTTTTTTTTTTTTATAAGTTTTAAATCAGCAAAAGGGTTGTTACTTACATCCAAAAACATCCCTTGTGCTGCTGGCTGATCTCCTAGTTGAAATATGAAGTTCTCTACCCCAATCCCACTCCTAGACTTCCAGCACTGCGAGGGTTAATACAACAGGCAGGACCTGCAATAGGCACTGCTTGGAGCTCTGCTAGGTCCAGAATACATGGCAGAAAACTATTCACGTACAAGATGGCCAGAAAAAAAGAGCATCAGGGGGAGGGTAACAAAGATAAGGTCAAGTTCTCCTTTAAAACTACAGGGCAACATTTGTCATTTATTAATTAGGTTTCACTTCAATGGGATTCTCCTGAGCAGTATATATTCTTCTCTATATCCAACCTATGAGGGTTGGGGTGGAAGAGGGGATGGAGCAATCATGTGACCACCAATAAAAAAAAAAGCCAAAAAAATACTTAACTCATTTTTTATACATTAATGTAGCAGAAGTTCTGCTAAATTTGAATTCCTAGAGATTTCAAATAGAATTCATAGCTATTTTACCCTTTAAGAAAGCCGCTAAACCTTCTATCCCTGGGGGGACCAAGCACAGCGTCTGCCTCTTCTACCCTCACAGCTTAGCAGTACAGTACAACATTAGAATGGTTTCATTTCACTGCCCACCGACTCACCAGAGAGGTGCAGGAAGCGGGATGGTTATATGGGTACCACCACACTGTCTTGTATATATTGATGTATTGAATGAAGAGCGACACAAGAAGGTAGATAAAAAAGAGGAATTCGAAGAGGAGACTTCCGTCCAGCGGCAGGTCAGGGATACGGCAGTGACGGACAGGTTCAGGGGTTATCAAGGCAGTTATCGGAGGGGCGGATAGGCCAACGGCACTACCATTCCTGAGAAAGAAACAGAGTTACACATAAGTAACAACTAATTTTCCGTCTACAGTATCTTCTAAGTCATCAACTTGGAATATTATTATTGCTATAGAGGATTTATACAGCGCCAACAGTTTGCTCAGCGCTTTACAATATAACGGGAGACAATACAGCAACAATACAAGAGGGATAGGAGGGCCTGATCCTGGGAGCTTACAATCTAGGAGGGAGGGGCTAGTGGTACAAAATGTAGTAACTGTGGGGGATGGACTGGTTGGAAGAGTAGAAGATTCCATTATTAGCTGAGGGCAGGATAGGCTTCCCTGAAGAGATCGGTTTTCAGAGATCGCCTAAAAGTGAGCAGAGTAGGCGATAGTCTGATAAATTGCGGTAGAGAGTTCCAGAGGATGGGAGAAGCTCTGGAGAAGTCCTAGAGATGAGCATGGGAGGAGGAAACAAGGGAGCTAGAGAGCAGGAGGTCATGCGAGGAGCGGAGAGTACGGTTTGGGTGATATTTGGAGACAAGATCGGTGATGTAATTTGGGGCGGAGTTATAAATGGCTTTATACGTTATTGTTAATGTTTTTAATTTTATCCATTGGGCAATGGGAAGCCAGTGGAGGGATTGGCAGAGAGGGGTGGAGGACACTGAGTGGGGGCCAGTGGAGGGATTGACAGAAAGGGGTGGAGGACACTGAGTGGAGGCCAGTGGAGGGATTAGCAGAGAGGGGTGGAGGACACTGAGTGTGGGCCAGTGGAGGGATTGGCAGAGAGGGGTGGAGGACACTGAGTGGGGGCCAGTGGAGGGATTGGCAGAGAGGGGTGGAGGACACTGAGTGGGGGCCAGTGGAGGGATTGGCAGAGAGGGGTGGAGGACACTGAGTGGGGGCCAGTGGAGGGATTGGCAGAGAGGGGTGGAGGACACTGAGTGGGGGCCAGTGGAGGGATTGACAGAAAGGGGTGGCTGATACAGAATATGATCTCATTTAATTTTGCTCAGAGTACTTGTGCCTCAAAACACGTCAGCTATGGTTCACTATCTGCATATTGCTGAGCAAATACTTCCATTGATCTCTGCAAGGATGGAGATGTGAGGAGGTCCTGTCCAAGGGATGTAATTACTATCATCATTATAATACAGGATTTATATAGCGCCAACAGTTTGCGCAGCGCTTTACAACGTGAGGGCAAACAGTACAGTTACAATACGATTCAATACAGGGGGAATGAGAGGGCCCTGCTCATTACAGCTTACAATCTAAAAGGGAGAGTTATGTGATACAAAAAGGTAATAACTGGGGGGGATGAGCTGATGGAGAAAATACATGTACAGTTGTTAGGCGGGGGCAGGATAGGCTTCTCTGAAAAGAAAAGTTTTCAGGGATCGCCTAAAAGGTGACAGAGTATAAGATAAATTGGGCAGATGGGGGTAGGGAATTCCAAAAGGATGGGAGAGGCTCGGAAGAAGTCCTGGAGGCGAGCAAGGGAGGGGGTGACAAAGGAACTAGAGAGCAGAAGGTCTTGGGAGGAACGAAGAGAACGATTTGGTTGGTATTTTGAGACCAGGTTAGTGATGTAGCTGGGGGAAGAGTTGTGGATGCCTTTGTAAGTTGTTGTAAGTATTTTGAATTTAAGTCGTTGGGTGAGTGGCAGCCAATGGAGGGGAGTGGCAGACACCGAACGGTTGGTAAGGTGGATGATCTTGGCAGCAGCATTCATGATTGACTGGAGGGGGGATAGCTTATGTAAAAGGTAAGCCAATGAGGAGGGAATTGCAATAGTGAAGGTGAGAGATAACCTGGGAGTGAATTAGGAGCTTTGTGGTGTCATTGGTTAGGAATGGGCGTATTTTGGAGATGTTGCAGAGGCTGAGACAGCAAGCTTTAGAAAGTGACTAGATGTGGGGCCAAAAGGAGAGTTCAAAGTCCAGGATTATACCCAACACCCTGGCATGCGGGGACGGGACGGTGGTAGCGCCACTGATCTTGACAGTCAGGGGAAAAGGTACATTGGGGAGGAAATATTAACGGCTCCTTTTTGGATTGATTGAGTGTGCCATCCAGACTGATATGTTGGTCAGTAAGTTAGCGATGTGTGAGGAGACTGAGGTTTTGAGCTGAAGGGCGGAGAGATAGATTTGGGAGTCGTCAGTACAGAAATGATATTGAAAGCCATGGGAGGAGGTGTAGATCAATAATAGGAGAGGTCCAAAAACAGAACCTTGGGGGACCCCCAACGGAGAAAGAAGGAGGTAAGGAGGAAGCAGAATTGTAAGTGACACTGAAGGTGCATTAGGATAGGTAGGATGAAAACCAACGAAGAGCACAGTCATGGAGACCAAGGGACTAAAGTCTTTTGAGGAGGAGGGGGTGGTCAACTGTATCAAAGGCAGCTGAAAGGTCCAGAACTAGGAGCACAGAATAACGCCCAATGGTTTTAGCTGTTAGTAAATCGTTTGTGAGTTTCAGGAGAGCCGTTTCTGTGGAGTGTTGAGGGCAAAATCCAGACTAAAGGAAATCAAGAAGGTTATTCTTAATGAGGTGGTCACTTGGTTGTAGACCAGGCATTCAAGGAGTTTGGAGAAAAAGGGGAGCAAGGAGAAGGCTAGTGAAGATTGGTGGGGTTCAAGGAAGGATTTGTAAGTATGGGGGTGACTAGTGCATGTTTTAGAGTGTTGGGGAAGATGCCAGAAGAGAGGGAGAGATTGAAGATGTGAGTTAGAGAGTGAAGAATAGAGCCATAGGGTGATTGCAGTATTTGAAAAGGAACAGGGTGGTTAGGTGGGTGTTAGAAATACGTTTATCTGCCTCGTCCATAGTAGCAGAGACGAATAAGGGAAGTGCTGAGTGTACCTGTGGACATGGGGTGTTAGGTGGGGGAGTTATCTGTAGAGTGGAAATTTCATCACAAATTATATCAATCTTATTTTTTAAGGAGATTGGCGATCTCTTGGACAGTGAGTGAGTTAGTGGGTGGAGGCAGTGGAGAACGAAGTAGAGAGGTAGAGAAGGTATTAATGAGAGTGATAAAATAGGTCTGCTTGGCAGTATGGAGGCAAGAATTGTATTTTTGGTGGGCAGTTTTCTATTGGTTGAAGTCTTTGCGAGACTTAGGCTACGTTCACACTACCGTTGTGTGCAGGCGGCAGAGAGGCGTTTGGGAAGCGTTTTTACCGCTTCCCAAACGCCTCTGCCAATTCTGCACACTACAGCATATGGTGCTGTTTTAACGGGAGCGTTTGCGTCATGGCAAAACGGACGCCTCTGGTCGAGTCATGAGGCGTTGTAGCCTCCTATTCTAGTCTATGGTGCCGCTCCACAAACGCCCGGCCGGCGTTTGCGGCGCAGTTGCGACGTGGTTGCCGGGCGTTTGCGGAGCGGTAACACCATTCAAACTGCATTATAGGCATTTGTGGGGTGTTTCTAACACTCAGCAAACGCTTAGCAACCGCCCCTAAACCGCACATGCGGCGTTTGTGAAGCGTTTGCCAAGCGATGGTAAAACAGCCAAGTGTGAACGAGCCCTTAGTCTTACGCCACAGACACTCCAAAGTGCGGTTATGTTTTTTGAGACTTCTGGAATTGTCTGTGTCAGGGTTGTGGGGGTCGGGGCCTGATTCTGTGTGTAGTGAGTGGGGCAAGCATATCCAAGGTGGAGGTCAAGGATTTATTGTAGACAGAAGTGGCTAGATTGGGGCGGGACAGGGGTAAGATTTTGTCATAGAGGTGGTCAGCAGCAGAGTAGAGAAGAGTTAAGGGCTCATGTACACTGCAGCTGATAAACTCACGTTTAGGAGCCATACAGCGTTTTTTTCAGCAGCCCCTGAACTCCCCCTAATGTTTTCCTATGTGTCCATGTACACATCTTTGTTTACAGTTGTTTACAGGCATTTGAGTTTACAGTCGTTTCTTTGAACACAGAAAAATTGCGTTCAGCAGTCGATTTTATCAGTGTTTCAAACACAAAATGCTTGGAAAACGTGGCTTAACGCAACAAATCATGTTTATAATTGTTTGCATTTGAATTTTTTTTTTTTTTTAACTCTTCCAGTTCCCGATGCTGTCCAGAGCCTTTTTTCATCATGAAAAATGCATGGAAAGCGTTTTCAAGGTACTCAAATAGACAAAACACTGAACACAGGATGTTCCTACCAAGCTTGTCACACATTGTAATGACCTATTCACACCTCAGACCTCTCCCACCCTTGGAAACAAAAGATATGTTAATGATCATTCACACCTCAAATTCCTCATGAAGACCCCCTGCCAGGTGGCCCTAATGACTCCCCCCACCAGACACCTTTCCCACCCTTGGAAACAAAAGCAATGTTAATGAGCAATTCACACCTAAGCTAATCTCAACACATACTGCTGTCTCTGCTTCTACTCTCTGTATTTCTCTGAAACAGTCTGAAATAGTTAATAATTTACCACTTTTCAGTGCATTTGGGAGGTTCTCCTGTGCTTATCTTTAAAAAATGCTTCTAAATGCAAACGCGCATAAACGCGTTATGCAAACATAGCTAAACAGATATTTTTTAACCAATTCAATACCGGGCAATTTTACACCTTCCTGCCCAGGCCAGTTTTCAGGTTTCAGCGCTCTCACACTTTGAATGACAATTGCGCGGTCATACAACATTGTACCCAAACTAAAATTTTATAATTTTCTTCACACAACTAGAGCTTTCTTTTGGTGGTATTTAATCACCGCTGGGGTTTTTATTTTTTGCTAAATTAACAAAAAAAGACCAAAAATTTTGAAAAAAAAAAAAAAGTTTTTCTTTGTTTCTGTTATAAAAGTTTGCAAATAAAGAATTGTTCTTCATAAATTTAGGCCGAGATGTATTCTGCTACATGTCTTTGGTGAAAATAACCCAAATTAGGATGTATTATTTAGTTTGTAGGAAAGTTATAGAGTTCACAAACTATGGTATAGATCTGAATATTGATCAATCCTGAAGTACTGACGGCCAATCTAATTTCTTGAGGTCCAAGAATGTCAGAATAGTACAGATATCCCCCAAATGACCCCTTTTTGCAGAGTAGACAGTCCAACGTACTTCATAAGAGGCATGGCAAGTTTTTTGAAGTTGTATTTTTTTTGTCATAATTTTTTGGAAAATTAAAAAATTAAAAAAATTTGTTTCACTATTTTTTTTTTTACATATTGTCACCAGTGCAGTACAGCGTCATCATATAACTGGCATGGCGGTGATCAGGGACACTGACTGGTGACAGTATGAAAAAAAAAATATATATATTTTTTATTAATTTTTTTTTTCTTTTTTTTAAGATTTTTTTTTCATATTTCACTATGACCAAAGTAGTACAATGTTACCATAGTAACATTGTACTACTTTGGGTAAGTGATCAGTATTTTTTTTTTTTTTTTTTTTTTTTTTACACAATTTGCTTATAGCAAAGAATTACTTTGCTATAAGCAAGCATTTACCTGAATGACATCGATTCATTCAGGTTTTGGTTTTTTTTTGTGCTTAGCTGTGATTTGGCCACAGCTAATCACATGACATGTGCATGTGATTAGCTGTGACCATTCACAGCTAGACACTAGTATACAATGGATGGCATGAATGAAGCCATCCATTGTATACAACTGTCATGTGACCTGCTGTGATTGGTCACAGCAGGTCACATGGTACCGGCAACGGGGCCGATACTCAGATCTGTCATCGGCTGTGTCCGAGGTACACGGCCGGTGACAGATCGCCCCGCTCTGCAGGAGCGCAATCTGCGCATGTGCGGGAGGACGCAATATGGCGTCCACCCGGAACGCTGATGACATTTGCCGCCCGCCATTCAGCCATAGGGCGGGCGGCAAATGGTTAACATACGCTTTCCAGCAGTCAGTTTCCATCGTTCAGAAGTGTCCCGTGTACATGGGGCCTAAGGTAGCGAAGGTCTCTATGGGTAATTGTCAGACGTTTGGAAGGAGAGGTGGTGGAAGGCAGGGAGAGAGTGAAACTAAAAAGGAGGTGATCACAGAGAGGAAAAGGATTGTTGGAGAGATTGGACGGAGTGCATAGGTAGGAGAATACAAGATCTGCGGTGTTTCCACCGGAGTGAGTAGAAGCATGTACCCATTGCTTAAGGTCAAATGAGGAGGTTAAACTAAGAAGTTTAGAAGTAGCAGGAGTGTTAGTATTACCGGGGATGTTGAAATTCAGAGCAGCGTGCCTTCGCCACTTTTCTGCCAGTTGCATTCAGACTATACAAGTTCAAACAGTGAGAGTCTAAAGGCAAACAACTTTAAAGGAAAAGTTCACCTTTCATAACAGGTTACACCCATATTCAGGGTGTAACATGTTAGGAAGGGACCGGCCTTTGCTCCTCCCCGCTTTGACAGCTTGCGGGGGGGGGGGGGGGGGGGGGGGATCTACTTTTACCCGCTAGCTGTCACAATTTTTAAAACAATGCGGTCGTGTTGGGCTCATCCCACCCCAACTTGTCACTCATTCACAGTATTCTGTGAAGGAGGACACTACAAGTTCCGACAGCCTTTGCAGTTCTCAGCTTGTAGTTCTCAATGAACTACTATGGCGCTGTGGAGTGCTGTGGTGGTTCATTGAGTCTTCCTGTCAATAGGTATTTGCTTGCTCATACGGGTTGTAGGACAACAAAGATAGATACACTGACAGGTCTGCAGGAGGTCTGCATGGTATCAGCGATCTGCTGATCACTGATGCAATGCTTTAAAGGCCCCAGAAACAAAAAAGAATAAATGCATATTTTTTTACCTGCAAAAAAATGTGCATTTATTATTTTTTGTAAAAAGGTGGACTTATCTTTTAAGCACTGTGACACCAATGGTGATAGCAAGTGTTTATATATGTACAAAAAAAATGTATGTTAAAAAAAAAAACCATTAAAGGCTTAAAGGATATTGAAATAAAACTGACCCCAAACCATTTACATTTCCCTTTAAAGTCAGTACTTTCATAAATATATGGAATCTACTAATGCATGCTTTAGATATATGGGCAACCTATTAAATGATAGATAGGTGTATATTCTTTTTTGGACCACACTGCTCTTATGACAGGTGCTCTTAGAGGGAATATACTATTAACCAGGCCACATATTTTTTACATCTTTGTGTGATTTAAAGGTCATGTCGGACTTGAGATGAAAGTTAGAACTTCAAAGCCGAATTCAAGGAAAATTCTTATCCGCAAACACTGGAAGATGAAGCTTTATAGAGAACTTCAAACATACGACAGAGGTCAGTGGGGTCAGGAAAAAAAGGCGGCTTAAGCGGATATACAAACTATTTTGCTTTCCTTGGTTCCTCCCTACCCCCTTCATCAACATTACTTATTAAATTTTTAAATAAAACCTTTCCATTTTCATTACATACCTAATTTTTATATATCCAGTGCCGTCATTACTGGGACTCTGGGCTTGTATATGCAATGCAGGCAGACCACAGCTGGTAGAAAAGGCCAGCAGGGTTCTGTACATAATTTTCTGAAAACATCACAGCACCCTGCCTCAGTACTCCACTTGAACAGCCTTTAGCCCTGATACAAGGGCTAGCTGATGCTGGACATCCTCCAGCCAGGAAAGGAGGCAGGCTCTATCTGACTTGCTGCAGCTTCTAATGCACACTGTGAGAAGCTCACAGTGAAATCAGAGTAAGCTATTTGAGTACATGAGAAGAGCCAACACAACTGTGCAAGACTGGAGTCCAGCTTTAATAAATAAATTTAAGTTTAAAAATTAATAAAAAGTAATAAAAAATGTTAGAGTATTAAGAAGATGGTTAATTCTATAAGGGGTGTGAATAGGGGCGGACTGACCATTTGGAAACTCGGGCACTGCCCCAGGGCCCGGGGTCAGTAGGGGGCCCCATGAGATGCCCCTGGTACCTTTTTCAAGTTTGAGTTTGAGCAAGGACACAGGGGCCCCATGATCCCTTATTGCCCAAGTTCCCCATGAGTTGTCAGTCCGCCCCTGGGTGTGACTTGCAGAAGGACTACTGGAATGTATACCAGACATGCAATATAACCACAATATAATTAAAAGGAGCCCCATGCTTCTAACTGTTGGATAAAACACGAAGAAATGTCAGTTCTTTCCACGTCCGGCCCACAGGACTCACCTGTTCCTCAGCCCTGTGCCATTGCCACAAGACCCACCACCAACCAAAGTCTGCAGAGAGGGCAAAGCGGAACGGCTTAGTTGCTGCCGACTAGGACCCCTTCTTCCACCGGGCATGACAAGGTGCCAGTCCGTGTCCAGCAGTCAGCTCCACTCCGAGGCCAGGAATACAGGGCAACGCCGTTTTCTGCTCTGCAGAGAGAAGGAAGAGAAGCGTTAACATGGCACTATTGGGGTAAAAGAACACCATTGTAAACCCAACCATTAAAACCTCAGCCTTTTACATTGTCGTTGTTTCAAATGTCATTTCCACTCATCTCTTTAAATCTTCAGCTTTCATTAAAATATCTGGTGATCTTGTTATGAAGGTCCTTGTTTGGGCATTTCCTGGTTTAGGGTGACAACAGTCTGTCCCGGTCGTCTTATTGCTCTCCTGTGTTGTCAATTGGTCTACAGCAGCCTCTCTCAATACAGAGGAACCCTTGAAATAACTTTCTGGTCACAGGGGAACCCCTACTAATAATTAATCTACAGCTCATGATACATTAGTGCAGTGGTTCTTAACCTTGTTGGAGGTACTGAACCCCACCAGTTTCATATGCGCATTCACCGAACCCTTCTTAATTGGAAAAATAAAATATGATTTTTAAAATTCAAAACATAGGTATATATTTAGGTATATATTTATACATAGGTGCACAAAATGAAAAAAACCGTTAAGAACAAAGAACAAAACCATTAAAACATGATTTTCACACAAAAACATAATAATGAACATTTACTGCACGAATCATATGCGTCGGGTGTGGGTCTTCACCTCTGCCGAACCCGCGAGACTGACTCACTGAACCCCTGGGGTTCGATCGAACCCAGGTTAAGAACCACTGTTTTATAGTAATTCATCCCCCATAGTAATTCATCCCCCATATAGTAATTCATCCCCCATATAGTAATTCATCCCCCATAGTAATTCATCCCCCATATAGTAATTCATCCCCCATATAGTAATTCATCCCCCATATAGTAATTCATCCCCCATATAGTAATTCATCCCCCCTATAGTAATTCATCCCCCCTATAGTAATTCATCCCCCCTATAGTAATTCATCCCCCATATAGTAATTCATCCCCCATATAGTAATTCAACCCCCATATAGTAATTCATCCCCCTATAGTAATTCATCCCCCATAGTAATTCACCCCCCATATAGTAATTCATCCCCCATAGTAATTCATCCCCCATAGTAATTCATCCCCCATATTAATTCATCCCTTATATAGTAGTAGTAAGTAAGTAGCAAGTAGTAAGCCAAGTCCCCCCTGTGTCAATTCACTTACCTTTGCTCCGCGCGTTCCTCTCGCCGTTCCGGTCTTCAGGGCGGACTGTGAGAGGAGCCTAGCTCCTCTCACGTTCGTCACGCTGCCCCACCTACACACATCCTGACAGCCAATCACTGGCTATCAGGATGTGAGTGGCAGCGAGACTGGCCAATCATCAGAGTCCCTGCCGCCCGAGAGGAGGGAGGGGAGCGGGCGTCCAGCACACAAGAGCCGCATTAAAGCGTGTAAAGAGCCGCGGCTTGCCGACCACTGGGCTAAGCGATGTTGCGTGACTACCTGCAGCCAATGATGGACAAGCGGGGCATGTCATCATGAATCATATGAGTCGGGTGTGGGTCTTCACCTCCGCCGAACCCGCGAGACTGACTCACCGAACCCCTGGGGTTCGATCGAACCCAGGTTAAGAACCACTGCATTAGTGTGATGGTCAGTGAAAAGAATGCGCCTTACACGTGTAGTCATTGAGAAGAATTATTTCCTTACAGACAGCTAAAAAGATCAGTGGTGTCAGTGGGAACTTATCTGAGAGGCAGAAATTGCTCATTGGTCAAGGAACCCCTAGCAATCTCTGGAGGAACCCTATGGTTCCATGGAACCCTGAATTAGAAACCCTGATCTACACACTACTTGGGAAAGGTACAAACCAAGAGAAGCTTTATTAAACTTGAAGCCTGAACTCTGTACTAATAAACAATTTAGTTTACTGAGATTTCTTTTCACGGTGGCCAAACAGGTTTTAGTTAAAGCATGGTGGTCATCAACCCCTACCATAGACTGACTGAAACGGAAAATTTATTGGTCTCTCCTCAATAAGAAAATGTTGTTGGCCCTCAAAGATCCCATCTCTACGTTCAAGCGAATCTGGATTGATCGTTATCCCCCAACTGATTTCAATGGCTCACTGTTGGAACTTTGAGGAAGTAGTTGTTAACCCCAACTATAAGGTGTTGAAGACCCAACCACAACCCTCCAACCCCCCTTCTGTCCATAACCTTTTTCCCTAAGACCCAACCCTTTTCAATTCTATTACTCTGATCGATCACTTTTTCCTACCTTTAGTTTTAGCTAAGGAACAGCAAATCTCTAGGTGAACTTTTGCCTTCTCCCCCTTTTGAGTCCTTGAGGAACTACTGCATTTAAAGGGATTGTTCAACTTCACCAAAGAACTGCCTATTCAGGTAAGGGGCTTCTGTGGATAAAAAACTGTGTGTCTCTGACTAAAGTTGAACAATGCCCTTGCTATAGGTGTAGGCCCGTTATTCATGAAGCCTGACTGGAATACTCCAGTTCTTTGGTGAAGGTGAACTATCCCTTTAACTGCTTCCCGCTAGGCCTATAGTATTACAATGGCTGGGTGGGACCGCTATTGTTCTGGGAGGAAGTCAGCAAACACAGCAGATCACCAATTGCAGTAAAGCGCCAATGACATGATGAGACACCCTGCTAACAGGTAGGAAGCCTCACTTTCGTCCTTCACTGCGTGCGCTGCCAGTAATATGGAGTCATGTCAGAGCTTACCTATCTTCAAAGAGGGCAAATTGTTGGTACCGCTTAGCTGGTGCCTCTGTGACTGAAGTCGTCAATTTATTTGCAGTGTCGCGAGGTTCAGTATCAAAGGTTACAACGGCATATACAGTTTCCAAGAATCCATCTTCTGACAAGCATAAGCGCCGTGGACATGGTCAACTGATCGAAAGAGACAGAAGGACACTGTGCAGGACTGGGACCCAGAATAAGAAAACAACTGCTGCAAAAGTGACTGCAGAGCTCAATCTCAGTCTTCACGGGACTGAGAGTGAGCTCTGCAGTCGCTTTTGCAGCAGCTGTTTTCTTCTTCCGGGGCACAATCCTGTGCAATGTCCTTTTGGCTCTTTCAGTCAGTTGACCATGTCGACCGCGATTATGGTGATCAGACGATGGTTTCCCAGAAACTGTATATGGCGTTGTAACCTTTGATACATCATCATAACTTTTGATACTGAACCTCACGACACGGCCAATAAATTGGCAACTCACAGAGGCACCAGCTAAGCGGCACCAACAGTTTGCCCTCTTCGAAGCTCAGTAAGCGCTGACATGACTCTATTACTAGCAGCACACGTAGCGAATGACGAAAATGAGGCTTTCCACCTGTTAACTAGGTGTCTCATCACACAGCGGAAGCAAAATAATGTTACATCATTTCCGCTTTTAACATGAAACATTGTCACTTTCACACCTGCAAATCGTGTAATGTTTCCATTTTTTTTTGTCCAACGCCTGTAGGTAGGTAGGTAGGTGTGATGTTCAGGTGTCTTCATGCTCTTTGGCCAACTGGTGTATTTGCCCATTTCGTACCCAGGCTGTGCTTTCTGTTCCATGGTGCTGCACAGTGATGATACTTTCCTCCTCTTTTCTCTCTCACTTTCTATTCAAGCCTACACATCTGGTCACACTGACTGAAATCATAAGACTCTCTCCGCCGTTGACTGATCTCATCTTGGCAGTCATTTACCCAAGCAGCTTACCGTTTGCTAAATATATAGAATCGCAAGGAGGGGGGACGCCACGCAACCGGATATGAAGCCTTTGAGATACATGAAGAGGAAGCAGGTCAAAAACCTGAGTCACATAAAAAAAAAAGACACTTAACAATGGTTAAAAATAAAAAACTGCACTCAAAGTCCTGTCTATTGCTCTCAGCCTCCTTCAAATTCCTTTTTGTTGCTGTGATCTGACTCTCTGCGAGAGGGTGGCTACGTTCCCCATGGTCCCATTGTATGTGGGAACGTAGCCACCCTCTTGCTCGCTATCCTTTACCAATTCAGCTGGAGTTCAGAGTTTTCTGTGTAAAGAAGGAGGTGTAGTCACTGCAGAGAGAAGGCGGATTGGCGGTACTGAACTGGTAAAGGAAGCTGAAAAATAACTGACTAACTGCCAGGATAACCAGGTGAAAGAAGATTAAAAAAAGCCCCAAAAAACCTAATTAGTAATGTAGTCATGACATCTAAGAATTGCTAAATTTATTCTGCTGCTTCTGAACGGACGTCCGGAGGAGAGCACTGACTGCAGCGCCACAAAAACAATCCATCCTGAACCCTTTCACTGTCAGGTCCATACAGTGTACAGACCTGACAGGGGGGGGATTTACACGCACTCCTGGTGGTTGCAGCCACATCTGACAAGTAAACTCCTGCCTGTCAGGTGGAAGCATTCAGGGAGCTGTGATGTCACCCAGATGTTTCCACATTGCACCCCCCCCTTACCCCGGTAACAGTGCCCCCGCACTCCTGGTGGTTGCAGCCACTGGGAGTGTGTATACATCTGACAAGTAAACTCCTGCCTGTCAGGTGGAAGCATTCAGGGAGCTGTGATGTCACCCAGATGCTTCCACATTGCACCCCCCTTACCCCGGTAACAGTGCCCCCGCTATGCATCCCAGGCTCAGTTTGCCCATCTGCAGGCCCGGGACCAACATAGCGGGTGCCACTGGGTAGAGGGCACACATCCGCCCTCCTCCCCTTCTTGTTGCTGACCCAGAAGTGAGTCCCTAGCCAGTAAAGAATGTAATGTAGTGCGCTCTGCATTGCATTACATTCAGTGGAGCGCAGGGGAGACATCCAGGGACTATTAGACCCTGCAGGTCTCACTAAAGAGAGACTGCCACCAAAAAATGAAGTAGAAAATTTATTTTTTTTAAATTGTAAATTTTTTTTTAAAAAAGTTACACCTAAACACAAAATCCCCTCCCAAAAAAAAGGTTTGTGGCCCTCGTACACACATATGAACATAAACACACGCGTCAGGGTCACCAACGCATGAAAATGTTGATTGTGATTCACGTGTTACATATCACCGCATACGCAGGTGTGAGAACAATAATTCTAGTACCAGGCCTTCTTCATAGTGCCAAAATGATGACCTATAGGGGACTTTTAAAATGTTGTGTTTGGACAATATAGGGTACAGTTTGTCGCCATTTCACAGGCACACACAAAATTTGACATGTTGGGTATCTATTTACTCAGAATAACCTCATCTTTTATATTTTATCCCAAAAAATTGGTGATTTATTGTGTTTGTGTGCAATAAAGTGATTCTAAAAAGGCATCATTTTTATTTTTTTTAAATAACAAACATGTCTCTTCTTACCTGCTGTGTGTAGTGGTTTTTTTGCACATAGCAGTCCAGATCCTCCTCTTCTCGGATCCCCCGCAGGCTTTCCTGGCTCCTCCCTCCTGTTGGGTGTCACCACAGCAAGCAGCTTGCTATGGGGGCACCCGCTGCTCCATGTATCCATTCATACAGGGAGCCGCAGCTCTCCCTCTTCTCACTGGCTCACTTGCTGTGATTAAAAGCAGGGGGAGCCAATGGCTCCCGCTGCTGTCTCAGCCAATGAGAAGAGGGAGTCACAGGATAGCTGAGACTCCAGTGCACATCGCTGGATTGAGAGTGGGCTTAGGTGAGTATTGGGGGGCTGGGGAGGGATACTACACACAGAAGGTTTTTTACCTTCATGCATAGAGTGCATGAAGGTAAAAAAAACCTTCAGTCCTTACAGCCACTTAAACTTCAGCTTATTTTTTACTAAAATTTTACATTTCTTAGACCTTTGCAGCAATATTGTGTGACATAAACAACTGCAACTACCACTATTATATTGTCTAGGGTGTCTGCTTTCAGAAAATATATACAATTTTGGGGGTTGATGCAATCTTCAGGCCTAAAATGATTTTTTAAACGTGTTAACCACTTGCCGCCCTGCCACTGTAGAAATACGGCGGCAAGGGCAGGTTAAACCACGCTTTAAAAAACGTGTGTTTTGTAAACAGAAAGGGGGCGCACGCGAGGCGCGCCACCGCCCTATCTGTCCCACCGATCACCGCCACGGATGTCAGTCGACGGGTCACAGCCGGTCCTTACCGGCTGTTTCCCGGCAATCGGCGGTAAACAGTGACAGACAGCACAGCTGCAGTAGCTGTGCTGTCTGTCACTTCCCTGACAGCTCGAGGACGAGCTGATCAAGAAAGAAGAGTTTCTCTCCTCGATCAGCGGTGTCCCGTGCAGCACACACCCCCGCCCCCTAGTAAAACACTCCCCTCACTCAGATAACCCTTCCCTGCAAAATAAAGTTAACCCCTTCCTCCCCAGTGCCATTAGTACAGTGTCAGTGTTTTGTTTTTTTTGCACTGATCACTGTATTAGTGTTTTTGGGGATGTCAGTGACCCCAAGTCAGTACCCCCCAATGTCAGAATGTCCTCCCCAGTCCCGCCATAAGTCGCTGGTCGCTGCCATAAGTCACTGATCGCTGCCATTATTAGTATAAAAAAAAAAAACTAAAAATCCCAGTATCTTTCCCGTCATTTGTAAACGCTATAACTTTCACGTAAACCAATTAATTTACACGTATTGGGTTTTTTTTTTAGCAAAGACATGTCACAGAATGCATTTTGGCAGAAATTTGACTAAATTTGATTCTTGCATTTTTTTTTTACTGGACATGTTTTATAGCAAAAAGTCCAAAATATTGTTTTTTTTCCTCAAAATTGTCAGCCTTTTTTTTATAGCGCAAAAAATAAAAACCGCACAGGCAATCAAATACCACCGAAAGAAAGCTCAATTTGTGGGGAAAAAAAGGATGTAAATTTAATTTATGTACCGTATTGCATGACCGCGCAATTGTCCGTTAAACTAGCGCAGCGATGTATAGCAGAAAAATGGCGTAAATTGCAGTATCTATATCATAGTTTGTAGACGCTATAACTTCCACACAAACCAATCAATATACACTTATTGGGATTTTTTTTTACCAAAAACATGGAGCAGAATACATTTTGGCCTAAATTTATAACCAACTTTGAGTTTACTATATATTTTTTATAGCTGAAAGTAAAAAATATTGTTTTTCTTCAAAATTTTTGGCCTTTTTTTGTTTATAGCGTGAAAAATAAAAAGCGCACAGGTGATCAAATACCACCGAAAGAAAGCTCTATTTGTGTGAAAAAAAAGACGTAAATTTCGTTTGGGTGCAGCATTGCATGACCGCGCAATTATCAGTTGAATTAGTGCAGCGCCGAGCAGCAAAAAGAGGCCTGGTCGTTAAGGGGGGTAAATCCTCTGGAGCTCAAGTGGTGATTAAAAAAGAAAAAAAAAACACAAAAATGGCTCTGGCTGCAAAAGGATAAAGCCCATTCCACTGCTTGGAAACCTGGAAGAAGTTACCTTACTGGCGTGTGTTACCACAACCAAAGCGCTGCTGGACCTTTTCATTTAGAAAGGTCATGGAGTTCTGGTGAGTTTGGTGCGATACTGGAGAAGGAGCACTGTGAGCACTTCATCAGTTTGAAGCACGTGGCACTTTTCAGGATCGTTTGCAGGAAGTATTGATTTGTGCACGCACTTCATTGAAAGATTTTGCATAGGATTCTTTTGAATAAAGGACACTATGGATTGAAAAATTCTTTATGAGATGTATTTCTCATATTTATTGATTTTGTAATTGTTAGATTCATTTCAGCGCTACCCTTTTCACTATTTTTCTTTAATTTGAATTACTGTATTTTCCGGCGTATAAGACGACCCCCTACTTTTCCTGTTAAAATATAGGGTTTGGGCTATACTCGCCGTATAAGACTACCCCTCTTCCAACGCACACCAAATAAAAATGAAAAAACATCAGATTTGATTTCAATATGGTATGGTATTTCAGTATGGTATTCCAATGATGGGGTGCTATTCCTCCCACTGACACCAATGATGGGGCACGATTCCTCCTGCTGATACCAATGATGGGACACTATTCCTCCCACTGACACCAATGATGGTGCCCCATCATTAGTGTCAGTGTGTGAGGAATAGTGTCCCATCATTAGTGTCAGTGGGAGGAATAGTGCCCCATCATTAGTGTCAGTGTGTGAGGAATAGTGTCCCATCATTAGTGTCAGTGGGAGGAATAGTGCCCCATCATTAGTGTCAGTGGGAGGAATAGTGCCCCATCATTCGTGTCAGTGGGAAGAATTGTGCCCCATCATTGATGTCAGTGGGAAGAATTGTGCCCCATCATTGGTGTCAGTGGGAAGAATTGTGCCCCATCATTCGCGTCAGTGGGAAGAATTGTGCCCCATCATTGGTGTCAGTGGGAAGAATTGTGCCCCATCATTGGTGTCAGTTGGAAGAATTGTGCCCCATCATTGGTGTCAGTGGGAGGAATAGTGCCCCATCATTGGTGTCAGTGGGAGGAATAGCACCCCATCATTGGTATCAGTGGGAGGAATAGTGCACCATCATTGGTGTCAGTGGGAGGAATAGTGCACCATCATTGGTGTCAGTGGGAGGAATAGCACCCCATCATTGGTGCAGGGCAGGGAGGGCACAGGACACAGCACTTGGGACAAAATGTATGTGAACTAGTTTGATACAGGAATGTTATACTATGTGATTTTAGTGTATTTGGTGAATTTCACTTTTTTGACATTTTTAAATTTCCCACCGGTTCCGTCCCCTGTACATCTTGACATCGCAGGGAACAGAACCCAGAGGACATTGCCAGGGACACTGCAGGAGGGACATCGCGGGAGCGCAGGACAAGGTAAGTGAAGAACAGATCCCGGAGCAACCCCGCAGTGTATTCCCGAGTGTAGCTCGGGGTTACCGCTTGTGGTGCTGAAACTTTACCCCGAGCTACACTCAGGAATACCGCCAGGGAGGTTAAGGTACATAGTAATGTGCGTTGCAAGAATGCAACGCTTTTATTATTAATGAGCTGTCAATGCAGGGATGAAAATTTCCATTACCCCCCCCCCCCTTACATTTTTTGTTCGATGCAGTGAGGTATATGCGTTGTGCTGCGCTGCAGTGTGTTGGGGTGCCAGTTGCAACAGAGAGCAATTCAACAACATCACACATAGAGCGGGTGCATTGTCATGTATCAAGGTAGAGATTTTTTTTGTGCGCATTGCCACGACTGACAAGTGCGACTGCCCCTTAGATGTATGGCTCTGCGTTCTCTGTAAAGCTTCACAAAGACATCCCGAGGACTTGTAGAATATAAATGAAGAATACTACCTGAGCGGTTCTCTTTAACGGAGTGCCAAGAAAAAAAAAATCAGCCAAGTATTATTCCTTCATGGAGTAATTAGCAGTGTTAGCGAGGAGTAAACATTAATAACTCATGAGCAGGAATTTGCTTTTTATAACAGCTCACAGGCTCCAGTATACTGGATTCTCACTCGGTTACAAGGAGTATTCGTTTATTTGCTGCCTTAAAGCAAACCTGTACTTTGCCCATTTTAGGTAAAGCATCAAGCCGACTTTCAGCTGCAAAAAACCAGGGTGGATTTGATTTACATCAAACTGATTTAAATCACGATTTAAATCACTAGTCAGTAAGGCTTGATGTAAATCCTAGTTTTCTACATAAAGACTAATTCTTGCTGGTATAACTTTAATATACAAGTAGATGAAGATTTTTAGAATAACAGCTTTTCATATTAGTTTTTTTATCCCCAGTTTAATAGGTTAATCATTCGTATTTGGACAACTTTTCTGTTGTACTTAGGAAGGAGAAAAATAATCATTCCCTTAATAATAACAATTTAAATAGATTTATTCAACTGAAACAATAACATTCCAGCATATGTGATTTGCTTAAACATCCATGTTTGATAACTAATTTGGCTAAACATATTATATATATTTTAAGAAACTTAGACTGTCAGCCCCTTCCTCCTCACACTTAGTTTCACTTTCTTCTTGTGCAGATCTATTCCACTCCAAACAATCAGAAAAATATTGTTTCTATTCTATTCACTGAACTTCTTGAAACTTAGCACTGAAGGGGTTGATTCTGTATTCATAGGTTTGTAGAAGTTAGGATGAAGGTCTTTTTCTTAACTCTGTTCATGTTATAACATTTTTGCTGTGAAGAAGAGGCATGTGATCTCCGCTGAGTCAAATTCAGTTTTGAGAACTGCAAAAGTAAACCGAGCATCTGTGATAATATCTTGTAGGCAGAGAAACTGCCCAATAATCTTACAGAAACCTCTGGAAGAGCATGACATTGTGAATGGATTCATGGAATTTATTTACCAAAAAAATTAAACATATACAGCCTTATTCTACGTAATTAAAAAACTAATCTTTATTTCAAGATGGAATAACCTTTGGATGGTAATATATTTTCCTCAAAAAGCATTTTATTTAAAAAAAAAAATCTGATTTAAATAAAAAAAATCCCATTTTTTTTTATTTTTTTTTTATTTTTTTAAAAAAATCATTGATTTTTATCCACCCTACAAAAAAGATACTTTGTTAACATTGTACTCAATACCTCCATTACTTTTTTCTTTTTTTTAGTTTTACTCCCTTTTCCTCATTCACATGTGTGGCAAGGACTCCGTGGATCGTTGTTCAGAGGTGTTGTATCCGCTTGCCACCACCTGCTTTAACCCCTTGGACCCTGCACTAGAATGGCGCAACCACTTGCATTGCATGTGGTTGCAAGTCGCTTGCAGAGCAGCCCTGTCATCTGAATGGGTCGCAATCGGCGGGTGGTAGCGCTCGCTGAAATAAACAGGAGGTACGATTCCTGCAGCAGCAGCATTTTGTTCCGCAGCTGAAAAATTTACCCCGTCATTTTCAGAAGGCGCTACTGCCCGCAGATCATGACCCATTTAAGTGAATGGGACAGCTCTGTACCATCTGCTTTAACCCCCTGGACCCAGCACTAGAATGGCGCAACCGCTTGCATTGCACGTGGTTGCAAGTTGCTTCCAGAGCAGCTCCACCATCTGAATGGGTTGCAATCGGCGGGCGGTAGCACTCGCTGAAATAAACAGGAGGTATGATTCCTGAAGCAGCAGCAATATTTTGTTCCGCAGCTGGAAAATTTACCCCGTCACTTTCAGAAGGCGCTACTGCCCGCAGATCATGACCCATTTAAGTGAATGGGGAAGCTCTGTACCACCTGCTTTAACCCCTTGGACCCCGCACTAGCGAGCCGCAACTGCCTGAATTTCATGTGGTTGCAGGGAGCTTGGACAGCAACCCAAATTATTTTAATGGGTCACAACTGGCGGGCAGTAGGACCTAACGAATGCATAAGGAAGTATAATTCCTGCCACAGCTGCAACCAAAATGATACCACTTGTCACTTTTGGAGAAAGCGAATGCCCGCCGACTGCGACCTATTCAAGTGAACGGGGCCGCTCTGTAAGCACATGCAATGCACAGGTCCAAAGGGTTAAAGGAGGTGGAGCAGCGCAATCCCATTCACTTGGATGGGTTGTGATCGGTGGGCAGTAGCGATTCCGAAAGCATCAGGGGGTATAATTCCTGCCGCAGCATGTGTACTCCCCCAGCCCCTGCAGATAAAGGGGGGAGCAGTAAAACTAAAGCTCAGCAGTGGATTTTTACCATGAATGAGCCCTAAAGCATTGTCCCCCACAGAACTGATTTTTGTTCAGTCCAGTAGCTGCTGACCCACTTCTGACGCCGAGCCTCACTCAAACCAGAAATCAGTGCAGAAGCAATCAGGGATTGTCCCCCTGTAATCCTCTATAGCAGTGGTTCTCAACCTTCCTAATGCCGTGACCCTTTAATACAGTTCCTCATGTTGTGGTGACCCCCAACCATAAAATTATTTACCCCGTAATTATAATTCATGAAGTGTCATTTTACCTCCAATACTGCTGCTTTCAACACAGTAGCTGCTTTCAACACAGTTGCTGAATTCAACACAGTAGCTGCTCTTTACACATCGGAAATATGTGTTTTCCAATGGTCTTAGGTGACCCCTGTAAAAGGGTCGTTTGACCCCCAAAGGGGTCACGACCCACAGGTTGAGAACCACTGCTCTATAGAATCTGCATCCACGTGACTGCTGATTGATATGCGTGTTCCGCTTTACAATGATGTTGCATAAAAAACAGGGAGGTCTTGTACAGTCTGAGCATGATTTTCAGGAACTTTAAAAGCAGAAAAAATAAAAATGTTCTATATCTCATCTCTCTCCTACCCGTACTAAAAACAGTGTGGCTGTCACAATGATCAAACAAATGGCAACCACCCCAACCTATAGTTGCAGCAAGGAGCACATGGAAGGGTCACGCATGTCAAAAAACAACAAAAATTCCCAGCTCACTTACCAGCCAGCCTGCAACAAACCGAATGACCCCAACAGTTCACATTACAAGGGGTTTGATGCGCACACATTTACAAATATATGCGTAAACTGCAGAGGCCACGTCACGGCACCCCAGTGTACTGCAGTCCTACCTAACCTTTGAAAGTCTCCTGAGTTGGAGCACATAAATAATAATGGATAGATTAACCGCCTCCCGCCTGCCATATTGTAGAAAGACGGACGCAAGGTGGTTCTCTCGTACTGGGAGGACGTCATATGACGTCCTCCCATTCTAACCAAGCATGCCCCGGCTCTGTGAGCGGATCACCGATCAACGGAAAGAGCCAAAGATGTCGGCTCGGTCATGTGATCAGCTGTGTCCAATCACATGACCGGCATTTCTCTCCTCACGAGCTGTCACGCTGACAGAGGAGAGGAGAGCCGGTAATCGGCATTCCTCGGAGGGGACATCTGCACTGATGATCAGTGTGCCCTGATGATCTGTGTAGACCCAGCAGTGCCACCTGTCAGTGTCCATCAATGCCACATTTCATTGCCCATCAGTGCCACATCAATGCCACATATCAGTGCTCATCTGAGCTGCCTTTCAGTGTCACCCATCAGTGCCAGTCAGTGCCACCTATCAGTGCTGCCAATCAGTGCCACCTATCAGTGTGCAGTGCCGCCTATCAGTGCCATGAGTGCTGCCTTTCAGTGCCCATCAGTGCCACCTACCAGTGCCTCCTCATCAGTACCACCTATCAGTGCCCATCAGTACAGCCTAATTAGCGCATATCAGTGAAGTAGAAAAATCACTGAAAATTTTGGGGAAAAAAAGTTTTTTCTTAGTTTTTGTTATAAAATTTTGTAAATAAGTGGTTTTTGGTTTAAGAAAAAATAAACCCTGAGGTGATTAAATACCACCAAAATAAAGATCTGTCACAAAAAAAATGATAAAAATGTCATATGGGTACAGTGTTGCATGACCGCGCAATTGTCATTCAAAGTGTGACAGCGCTGAAAGCTGAAAATTGGCCTGGACAGGAAGGGGGTATAAGTGCCCTGTAGGCTAGTGGTTGAGGGCAGGTATGCCTGGAGGGAACCCACCACTCCTTAATGGAATGGACCCCCAACAATGGCACAATAGCAGCGAAGGTGTCCAGTGTGTCCCCTCACCAATTCACCAAGAAAACAAATGGCATCCACCCCAACCTATAACTGGTCTTTGTAGCAACGTGGACGGTTAGAAAGGCCTAATTCAGTTTGTTGCCAGCTGGCTGGTAAGTGAGCTGGGAATTTGTGTCTGTCACGGTGATCACATGTTTAGGTGCCAGTCCTACCGGAGCTGATGAGGGAACATGGATGCAGACAGATATGTCCAGGCTCAGACATTCGCAGCCACTCTCAGCCTTTCATTACTTTGTACAGGCTAAACAGCTGCCACTGTAGGCACACAAATGGAGAAACAGAAAAAGGGCGCACCGACCTAGCGCATTATCATTTAAAATAATTTACTGAACAAAACAGGTATCATACTCACAATGGACATAATAACACAGGCATGTCAAACTGAACAAGATGTATGATCCAAACAACATCTGAGTCCATACGATGGAACCCTGGATGAGCCAACGGCTCTGAGGAAGAGGTTGTGTCCTCGAAACGCGTTAGACAGTTGGTCATCCAGGGTTCCATCGTATGGACTCAGATGTTGTTTGGATCATACACCTTGTTCAGTTTGACATGCCTGTGTTATTATGTCCATTGTGAGTATGATACCTATTTTGTTTCTTCAATAAATTATTTTAAACGATAATGCGCTAGGTCGGTGCGCCCTTTTTCTGCTTCTCCATTTGTATCCAGTGTATTTGGACCACCCCGGTCTGCTGAGGGCAGCAAGCAGTGCATATTCCAGAAAATTCCAGAACATTCCTATTGGGTCTACTGAGTCCTTTCCTAGCGCAGGAGTAAAGTGTTTGTTGTGTTGGATTCACTGTAGGCATACACCTGTTTTCCCTGCCACTAAAATCTGCTGATTCTTGCCACTGGAATCCAGTGTGTGCAGATAATCAGCCGAGAAAAGAAAGCCCACCGCAGTACTGCCACGTATCTACGTGGCTGGTGGCAACAGGTTGAAGAACCGCAAAAATATACACTGCTTAACCACTTGCCGCCCAGCCACCGCATATAAACGGTGGCAGGGCGGCACTCGTAGGCAAAAGCACGTTTTAAAACGGCTGCCTTCAAAACAGGTAGGGGGCGCGTGCCAGCCCTACCTGTCGCGCGGGTGTCAACAGCGGGTGTCAGCCGACGGGTCACGGACGGTTTTTACCGGCCGTTTTCCCGCGGTTGACGGTGATCGCTGACACAGAGCAGGGCTGCATTGTTTACACACAGCCCTGTTCTGTGTCAGTTCTCTGACAGCTTGTGAGAAGCTGCAGAGTTTCTCTCCCTGGATCAGCTGCCCCCTCCCTCCCCCGTCCAGTACACCCCCGCCCCCTAGTAAAACACTCCCCTTACACTGCAAATTCTAAAAATGTTAACCCCTTCCTCCCCAGTGACATTAGTACCGTTTCAGTGGTTTTTTTTCACTGATCACTGTATTGGTGTCACTGGGGATGTCAGTGACCCCAAGTCAGTTCCCCCCCCCCCCCCCAGTGTCAAAATGTCCGCCGCAGTCCCGCAGTCCTGCCATAAGTCGCTGGTCGCCGCCATATGTCGCTGATTGCCGCCAAAAGTCGCTGATCGGCGCCATTATTAGTATAAATAAAAATTAAAAATCCCAGTATATTTCCCGCCATTTGTAAACGCTATAAATTTCACGTAAACCAATTAATTTACACGTATTGGGATTTTTTTTAGCAAAGACATGTTGCAGAATGCATTTTGGTAGAAATTTATGACTAAATTTGATTTTTGCATTTTTTTTTACTGGACATGTTTTATAGCAAAGTGTCCAAAATATTGTTTTTTTTTCCTCAAAATTGTCAGCTTTTTTTTTATAGAGCAAAAAATAAAAACCGCACAGGCGATCAAATACCACCGAAAGAAAGCTCAATTTGTGGGGAAAAAAAGGATGTAAATTTCATTTATGTACCGTATTGCATGACCGCGCAATTGTCCGTTAAACTAGCGCAGCGCTGTATAGCAGAAAAATGGCGTAAATTGCGGTATTTATACCATAGTTTGTAGACGCTATAACTTCCACACAAAGCAATCAATATACACTTATTGGGATTTTTTTTACCAAAAACATGGAGCAGAATACATTTTGGCCTAAATTTATAACCAACTTTGAGTTTACTATATATTTTTTATAGCTGAAAGTAAAAAAATATCGTTTTTCTTCAAAATTTTTGGCCTTTTTTTGTTTATAGCGTGAAAAATAAAAAGCGCACAGATGATCAAATACCACCGAAAGAAAGCTCTATTTGTGTGAAAAAAAGGACGTAAATTTCGTTTGGGTGCAGCATTGCATGACCGCGCAATTATCAGTTGAATTAGTGCAGCGCCGAGTAGCAAAAAGAGGCCTGGTCATTAAGGGGGGTAAATCCTCTGGAGGTCAAGTGGTTAAAAAAATTCAAGGAACACTTTTTAATCAGAGTCTAGCATCAAGTCAATGAAATTCCTGGGATATTGATCTGGTCAGGTAAGTAGCAGAGGGGGTTGTTCATCAGTTTCAGCTGCTTTGGTGTTAAGGAAATTAGCAGCTTGTGCACTAGATGGGCAACAATGAGATGACCCCCAAAACAGGAATGGTTTTACATGAGTCCATACCTGGACCCTACAGAGGTTGCACAGGCAGTCCAACTCCTCCAGGATGGCACATCAATACATGTCATTGCCAGAAGGTTTGCTGTGTCTCCCAGCACAGTCTCAAGAGCATGCTTCAAGAGTTCCGCTTTAACGAATACAGTGCACATACAGATATAATAAAAGGATGCAATGCACATCCATATCTCATTAGATCGGAGCTCCAGTTTTTGTAAAAATTTAAATTCAGCAGCTACAAAAACTTTAGCTGCAGTCTTTTAATAAGCCGACACTCACTTGTCCCTGGTTCCAGCAGTGCGCTCACCCCAGGGGGTACCGTGAACAGTCTTTGCTCAACTGTGGGCACCCGGACAGCTGGGTGCCCACTGCACATGCGTGAGCCGTGCTGCACACTGATTGGTTCAGCAGTCTTCTGGGACCTGTGCTGTATCCCAGAAGACTGCAGAAAGGGAGGGGTGGAGAAGCACTTCCACACGGATCGCCTAGCCTAGGCGATCCGAGAGGAAGTGTGAGCGGGTACCTGTCAACATCGGGTACCCGCTCCCCCCCTCCCAAAAAGATTGGCCATTGTGAAAAAGGAAGGGGGGGGGGGGGAGGCCTTAAAGCAGAACTCCACCCAAAAGGGGAAGTTCCGCTTTAACGAATACAATGCACATCCAGATCTCATAACAAGGATACAGTGCACGCCCAGATCTCATAAATAGTAACCTCTTGCCACATGGGTAACCCAAACATAGGGTGGCAAAAAGGTGGGCTTTAGCGCCCACACCCCTCACATATACGTCCCTGGGTGGCACAGATTTCTGTGTTGGAAGCATGCTCCCAGTGCAGATACTGAGCTCTCACAGACAGTTCTGGTTCTGTTCTAATGATCAAGAGCAGGCGGGACCGGCTCTAAAACATGCGACTACTGTGATAGCCAATCACAAACCCCACCCCCTGCTGGGTGCAAGATAATGGGACACCAGAGCGGTCAGCAATAAAAAAAAAAAAACCGCAGAACAGTCAAAAGAGCAGCATAAAGATTATATCCAACAACCAGAAATTGAGATGCTCCATCTTTTCCATAGCAGCATAGATACTGTGACTTTGTGCTGCGCCACGGCGCAGGTGTGTTGCATTACTGTGTTGTGATGCCTTTTAAAAAGGCATGTAGATGTGTGCCATTAAAAATTAAGGACACGGTGGACCTTGGTGTGAAAGGTGTGAATGAGCCCCTTGAAGCCCCATTCTAGGTACCAGGAAAAAAGCCAAAACAAAACAAAAAAAAAAAAAAACACCCATGCTGTTTTTACCTATGAAAATTGTATTCCTCTCCATCAAGTCCTGATGTTTCTCTGCTGCATTTCAGTAACACATACAGGTCTTGTCCCTCCCCCTGCCTGAGACTGGACAGTGAAAGGAGAAGCAGAAAACTCATAAGCTCATCTCTCCATCACTCTGCTCCCTCCTCCTATCCGCATGCTCTAATTCAGTTGTGCTGCAGTGCTCATATGCTAAACGAACAGCGTGTTAATAAATACAGAGCTGAAATAATTAGTGTCTTCTATATCTGCCTGGAGTTCAGTTTAAAATGAAAGTGATGCAAAACGAAAGGCCACATCACTGTAACAGATGGTTTCTTGAGCGGTTATGTGCAACTTTATGTGTGATATAGGAGGAGGAACCAGGACAGAACGG
>NW_028318591.1:1212500-1317500 GCF_062004578.1 Staurois parvus | reverse complement strand
TTTAAAAACAATATTAGCGCAGCATTTTATTAAGTTCAAAATTTAAGTAAAGAATACACTTAACTTAATTTCAGGGCACACAAGCACAATATATTATATAAAACAGAAAAAGTACGATGCTATAAATGAAATAAAAAAAACTAAAATAAAAATAAAAGTGAAAAGACCAATGATTTCCAGCAGAAATAAAAAGTCTCTCTTGAAAAATATAAATAAAAAAAAAATAAAAAAATCACTGAGAGTCCACCATCACCAGTGCCTCGGAAAATACTGCCTCTTACCTGACTGAAATGACCCCACAATTAAGTGCGGGTCAAGAAAAGCGTATTGCGGATAACAAACTCAGACACTTTTGACTCTGGAAGGATAAGATGATTTCCAAGTGTTGGATATAGATAGACGCCTGTTGGATCCCTCTCAATGGATTCCCATATCAAGGCTTTAACTCCCAACCGATATTCCAGGTAATTGGCCCGATATAGACCTAAAAAAATGAATGAATGAATGATGGATGATTTTGTCCTCTTTGAGGATAATTAATTTTTTTAGATCTATATCGGGCCAATTACCTGGAATATCGGTTGGGAGTTAATGCCTTGATATGGGAATCCATTGAGAGGGATCCAACAGGCATCTATCTATATAGATCTTAAGCTAATTTCCAAGTGTTGGATATAGATAGACGCCTGTTTGGATCCCTCTCAATGGATTCCCATATCAAGGCATTAACTTCCAACTGATATTCCAGGTAATTTGCCCGATATAGACCTTAAAAAATGAATGAATGATGAATGATTTTGTCCTCTTTGAGGATAATTAATTTTTTTAGATCTATATCGGGCAAATTACCTGGAATATCAATTGGCAGTTAAAGCCTTGATATGGGAATCCATTGAGAGGGATCCAACAGGTGTCTATCTATATCCAACACTTGGAAATCATCTTAAGATCTATATAGATAGACGCCTGTTGGATCCCTCTCAATTGATTCCCATATCAAGGCTTTAACTCCCAACCAATATTCCAGGTAATTTGCCCGATATAGACCTAAAAAAATTATTAACTTCAAAGAGGACAAAATCATCCATCATTCATTCATTTATTTTTTTAGATCTACATCGTGCCAATTACCTGGAATATCGGTTGGGAGTTAATGCCTTGATATGGGAATCCATTGAGAGGGATCCAACAGGCGTCTATCTATATCCAACACTTGGAAATCATCTTAAGATTTATATAGATAGATGCCTGTTGGATCCCTCTCAGTGGATTCCCATATCAAGGCATTAACTCCCAACCGATATTCCAGGTAATTGGCACGATATAGACCTAAAAAAAATAGTTATCCTCAAAGAGGACAAAATCCTCCATCATTCATTCATTCATTCATTCGTTCATTTTTTTAGATCTATATAGGGTCAATTACCTGGAATAGCGGTTGGGAGTTAATGCCTTGATATGGGAATCCATTGAGAGGGATCCAACAGGCCTCTATCTATAGCCAACACTTGGAAATCATCTTAAGATCTATATAGATAGACGCCTGTTGGATCTCTGTCAATGGATTCCCATATCAAGGCATTAACTCCCAACCGATATTCCAGGTAATTTGCCCGATACAGATGTAAAAAATGAATTATCCTCAAATAGGACAGAAACAATTGAGTATTGTCCGTGATACTTTATTTATTTGCACTAACCTACAATTTTGAGGACAAGCTTTCGGGGTATGTCCCCTTCTTCAAGGTCTAAGCAGTACTACTCACAAAGTTTTAGCAGAATGTTAGAAGAGATGTGGGGGATGTCCTCAAAGAGGACAAAATCATCCATCAATCATTCATCCATTTTTTTTTAGGTCTATATAGGGCCAATTACCTGGAATATCGGTTGGGAGTTAATGCCTTGATATGGGAATCCATTGAGAGGGATCCAACAGGCGTCTATCTATATCCAACACTTGGAAATCATCTTATCCTTCCAATGTCTGAGTTTGATATCCGCACTACGCTTTTCTTGACCCGCACTTAATTGTGGGGTCATTTCAGTCTGGTAAGAGGCAGTATTTTCTGAAGTGCTGGAGATGGTGGACTCCCGTAGTGATTTTTTGAATTTATATTTTTCATGAGAGACTTTTTATTTCTGCTGGAAATCATTGCCCTTTTCACTTTTATTTTAGTTTTTTTAATTTCATTTATAGCGCCGTACTTTTTCTGTTTTATATGCTTTATGTATTGTTACCTGCGATACTGTGCTGGCTGCTTTTTTGTTGCTATTTATCTTTATGTGATATTTGAATTTATATAGCGTGGAAGTGTTAAATTGTTAAAGCACAATATGTTACCCAATTTTTGCTAAAATATAAAAGATGAGTTTGCGATGAGTAAATATCCGACAAGTCAAGGCCTTACAATTGTGAAGTAACATCAAACTTCGATACTGTATATTTTCCATAGGAAATGCTTTAAAAGCCTCTACAGGTCACCATTTTAGAGTTAATTGTGAATAGCGTCCCTAGAAGTATTGCTCTCCCTTCAGCAAGCGCGGAGATTTGTAATGTGTGGAGTAACTGATGTTTTTGTGTGTAGACTTCTTTTGACACATATGTGTATGTGGGGGCTCAACATTTTCTTGGGAGAGGTTTAAGGCTACTTTCTCAATGTTCTATTGTAAAAATGTAGCAAAATTGCATATGCGCTTTTGTGCATTTTTACTATGTTTTTTGTGCATTTTGCACCTGTGAAAAAAGGGCATGTGACTCAAAAACGAATCAAAACGCAACTGCAGGTGTGTTTTTTCCACGTTTTATGCGTTTTCTATTCATTTCAATGGGGAGGTGTGCTTTTGGTGAATTTCTTTTTTTCTTCTACCGCACAAAACATGCATCTTGCAGGACTTTGAAAATTGCAATGGACCCGCAACTAACCAGTGTGAAGAGTTCCATAGGATTTAATGATCATGAGTTTTTTTTTTTTTCTGCTTTTTTTTTAACACAGAAATAGAAGAAAAACTGATCATTATAAAGCAGCCTAAGTGTTTGGGTGTAACTTTTTTAACATGTTTTCTTTTCATTAAAACTTTATTTGTATCACATAGAGCAGGGGTGTCAAACTCAATTATGTACAATGTACAGAGTGCAGATTTCATGTGTCTTACCTACAGAGTGAAGCGTTCAGGAGTGTGTTATGTACAGAGTGCAGAGTCCAAGAGTACATTATGTGCAGAGTGCAGAATCCAGGAGTGTGTTACAAACAGAGTGCAGAGTTCAGGAGTGTGTTATGTGCAGAGTTCAGGGGTGCAATGTGTACAGAGTTCGAGGTTGAGGAGTACCAGAGGGATCCTAAAATGCTGAACACTGATATTACGTATGGCGGTGATCGGGATGCTGGTATGGCGGTGATCGGGATGCTGGTGTGGCGGTGATCGGGATGCTGGTGTGGCGGTGATCGGGATGCTGGTGTGGCGGTGATCGGGATGCTGGTGTGGCGGTGATCGGGATGCTGGTGTGGCGGTGATCGGGATGCTGGTGTGGCGGTGATCGGGATGCTGGTGTGGCGGTGATCGGGATGCTGGTGTGGCGGTGATCGGGATGCTGGTGTGGCGGTGATCGGGATGCTGGTGTGGCGGTGATCGGGATGCTGGTGTGGCGGTGATCGGGATGCTGGTGTGGGGCATGGCGGTGATCGGGATGCTGGTGTGGGGCATGGCGGTGATCGGGATGCTGGTGTGGGGCATGGCGGTGATCGGGATGCTGGTGTGGGGCATGGCGGTGATCGGGATGCTGGTGTGGGGCATGGCGGTGATCGGGATGATGGTGTGGGGCATGGCGGTGATCGGGATGCTGGTGTGGGGCATGGCGGTGATCGGGATGCTGGTGTGGGGCATGGCGGTGATCGGGATGCTGGTGTGGGGCATGGGGATGATCCGGATGCTGGTGTGGGGCATGGGGATGATCCGGATGCTGGTGTGGGGCATGGCGGTGATCAGGATGATGGTATGGGGTATGGCGGTGATCAGGATGATGGTATGGGGGTGATCGGGATGCTTGTATGGGGTATGGTGGTGATCGGGATGCTGGTGTGGGGCATGGCGGTGATCGGGACGCTGGTGTGGGGCATGGCGGTGATCGGGACGCTGGTGTGGGGCATGGCGGTGATCGGGACGCTGGTGTGGGGCATGGCGGTGATCGGGACGCTGGTGTGGGGCATGGCGGTGATCGGGACGCTGGTGTGGGGCATGGCGGTGATCGGGACGCTGGTGTGGGGCATGGCGGTGATCGGGACGCTGGTGTGGGGCATGGCGGTGATCAGGACGATGGTGTGGGGTATGGCGGTGATCAGGACGATGGTATGGGGTATGGCGGTGATCAGGACGATGGTATGGGGTATGGCGGTGATCAGGATGATGGTATGGGGGTGATCGGGATGCTTGTGTGGGGTATGGCGGTGATCGGGATGCTGGTGTGGGGCATGGCGGTGATCGGGACGCTGGTGTGGGGCATGGCGGTGATCGGGACGCTGGTGTGGGGCATGGCGGTGATCCGGACGCTGGTGTGGGGCATGGCGGTGATCCGGACGCTGGTGTGGGGCATGGCGGTGATCCGGACGCTGGTGTGGGGCATGGCGGTGATCCGGACGCTGGTGTGGGGCATGGCGGTGATCAGGATGCTGGTGTGGGGTATGGCGGTGATCAGGATGCTGGTATGGGGTATGGCGGTGATCAGGATGATGGTATGGGGGTGATCGGGATGCTTGTATGGGGTATGGCGGTGATCGGGATGCTGGTGTGGGGCATGGCGGTGATCGGGACGCTGGTGTGGGGCATGGCGGTGATCGGGACGCTGGTGTGGGGCATGGCGGTGATCCGGATGCTGGTATGGGGGTGATCAGGATGCTGGTGTGGGGCATGGCGGTGATCCGGATGCTGGTGTGGGGCATGGCGGTGATCAGGATGCTGGTATGGCGGTGATCAGGATGCTGGTGTGGGGCATGGCGGTGATCCGGATGCTGGTATGGGGGTGATCCGGATGCTGGTATGGGGTATGGCGGTGATCCGGATGCTGGTATGGGGTATGGCGGTGATCCGGATGCTGGTATGGGGTATGGCGGTGATCCGGATGCTGGTATGGGGTATGGCGGTGATCCGGATTCTGGTATGGGGTAAGGCGGTGATTGGGAGGCTGGTATGGGGTATGGCGGTGATCAGGATGCTGGTATAGTGTATATGAGCACTGGGACAGGTGACAGGGGCTGGCTTCATTATTTATTAGGGACTACACTGGGGTTACAGTGTTACTAAACCTCAGGCCCTGCATTCACTATATCTGGTCCCCCCGGACCCTGCATTCACTATATCTGGTCTCCCCGGACCCTGCATTCACTATATCTGGTCTCCCCGGACCCTGCATTCACTATATCTGGTCTCCCCGGACCCTGCATTCACTATATCTGGTCTCCCCGGACCCTGCATTCACTATATCTGGTCTCCCCGGACCCTGCATTCACTATATCTGGTCTCCCCGGACCCTGCATTCACTATATCCGGTCTCCCCGGACCCTGCATTCACTATATCTGGTCTCCCAGGACCCTGCATTCACTATATCCGCTCTCCCTGGACCCTGCATTCACTATGCCTGGTGCCCCTGGACCCTGCATTCACTATATCTGGTCCCCCCGGACCCTGTGTTCACTATATCCGGTCTCCCCGGACCCTGTGTTCACTATATCCGGTCTCCCCGGACCCTGTGTTCACTATATCCGCTCTCCCCGGACCCTGTGTTCACTATATCCGCTCTCCCCGGACCCTGCATTCACTATATCTGGTCTCCCACAGTACAGAGAACATGGAAATGCAATTAATTTAGTAAATATAAACTGCTAAATCCCTTTTCTCATCAGCAGCATATAGCAGTCTTGTGACATCTATCTGTGTCAAGCAGAGCACTGGTTATAGCTTGTAGGAGGAGTTTTCATTCTCCCTTGATTGTCCTATGAGGCTGCAGGACCCCTGACCCTCTGTCTGGACAGTGCTGATCAGGGCTGGATCTAGCCTATCTGATCTGGGGGTGCAGTAAAAAAATGTCAGGCGGCAAAATGTCAGTAGTGTGACAGGGATGCATGGAACTCGGCAAACTTCTGTATCACAGAGTCATAACCTGGAAGTATCATCTGACGGGTAGTGCAGAGGTGGTGCAGGAGTGAACTGGGAATCCTATCATTAGTTTGGGGCGATTAAACAGAACCTTTGCCCCCTTATATCAGGTGTCTCTAAAAGAGTCCCTCCTTATATCAGGAGTTCTTCTCAGAGTTCCTCCATACATCAAGGCTCCTATAAACGTCTCTCCTCACATCAGAGTGCCCCTTACATACAAAGTTCACATCTGAGTGCCCCCGTACATCAATGTCCTCATCAGGTCTCATGGATTTGTAAGTGAACTCTCAGAGGTTTGGGGGGGTCACAACTAAAATCTGTGGGGGGGGGCATAGCCCTCCCCAGCACCCCCTAAATCTGGGCCTAGTGTTGATTGGCCCTGTGCTGATCACATGCACTCTCACAAGAAAAAAAACAACAAAGACCTCTCTAGCAATACACACCAGACTGAGCATGTGCAGAGTGACCCCAGACCTCTGTTCTAGCAAGAGATATTTAGGGGATAATGGAAGTACGGGAGGAGCAGAGAAGACAGGATCAAACAGCCTTTTTACACAATGCAGAGGATTAACCCCTTAGGTTCCACAGTGAGTATAACAAGCATGCTTTACTGCATCTACAGACTGATTGTACTGTTGTGGGTTTAGTAACACTTTAATATTGCCTTGACTTTTCACAAGTCTTCACTTGGTTGGGTTCTTTGCTCCTTGCCCCACTACAAATGACATCAGTAGCTGTAAGACGATGGGGCCCACAATTCAGGTTTTAGTGACGTCACCCACAACATTCTGTTCTATGGGGTTTAGTTGAATGTTCTATTTCATTGCTCTTTAACTCTGTGAAGTATTTCTCCATTGTAATTACAATATATTACAGCTCTTTATAATGGTATAAACAACAGGATTTGGACAGCTGGCGGAGCGCTTACGTGTCCCTTAATAAAATAAAGAAGCTATCATTTATGAAGAATTAGGGAGGAAAAGAGTAATCAGGGAGTTTCTCTGGTCGGCACAGCGCTGGGCTCGGGAGTCCACATAGACATCAAAGCTAAAACCCCCAGAAGAGGCGGCTCAGGGGATTAGGGACTGGGTGCTGAGTAAAGACTGACTTCATCAAGGATGTAGTTCAAGGAAACAGACTGAGAAGGAAACAGATGTATGTGACAGCTCACTGCGAGAGTAGAGGGGGTGAGGGGGGTCACTCTGCATGAACCATACGAATGCAGCCTATCCATTCACTGGAGAGCGGTGACCTCACCGAGAATGCAGCCTATCCATTCACTAGAGAGCGGTGACATCACTGAGAATGCAGCCTATCCATTCACTAGAGAGCGGTGACATCACCGAGAATGCAGCCTATCCATTCACTAGAGAGCGGTGACATCACCGAGAATGCAGCCTATCCATTCACTAGAGAGCGGTGACATCACCGAGAATGCAGCCTATCCATTCACTAGAGAGCGGTGACATCACTGAGAATGCAGCCTATCCATTCACTAGAGAGCGGTGAGATCACTGACAATGCAGCCTATCCATTCACTAGAGAGCGGTGACATCACTGAGAATGCAGCCTATCCATTCACTAGAGAGCCGTGACATCACCGAGAATGCAGCCTATCCATTCACTAGAGAGCCGTGACATCACCGAGAATGCAGCCTATCCATTCAGTAGAGAGCGGTGACATCACCGAGAATGCAGCCTATCCATTCACTAGAGAGCGGTAAGATCACTGAGAATGCAGCCTATAGTATTACTAAAGAGCGGTGACATCACCAAGAATGCAGCCTATCCATTCACTAGAGAGCGGTGACATCACCGAGAATGCAGCCTATCCATTCACTAGAGAGCGGTGACATCACTGAGAATGCAGCCTATCCTATCACTAGAGAGCGGTGAGATCACGGAGAATGCAGCCTATCCTATCACTAGAGAGCGGTGACATCACTGAGAATGCAGCCTATCCATTCACTAGAGAGCGGTGACATCACTCAGAATGCAGCCTATCCTATCACTAGAGAGCGGTGACATCACTCAGCAATAGGCAAGGCAGTAAGAATTGTGTAGCAGTGATCCTGTTCTTGTATTGTCTTCTCTTGCATGGCTCCTGCAGACATACAGTGGTAACATACGGTAGTAATTTGGGCTCAGAATCGACAGTTTGGCCAGGTCAGTTTCCCACGAGCTGTTGAAGTCAGCTTGCCCAGAATAACTATACTTCCCCTTAGTGTTTGCACTTGGCAGTTTCTGCAGAACGTATTACTCAAACAGCATAAAGCAGAAGTTCTGTGATGAACATGGAAACTGCCGTTTGCTCCTCTTGGATTTATAGTTTGGAAAAACCAACATAATGTTCTGTTATATTCTGGGCATGTAGCAAGTAATGGAATTTGTTTCATGATTTTTTTTTTTTGTTTTGTTATTTTGTTTACAGAACTCACATCGAACCACACTTCTAAATTATTTTCTTCATTTAAAAATGATCTCTCTCTCTCAGGCAGCTGGGTGAAGAGGAAATTTCATCTGGGTTCTGAGGTGGTACACCGGGAGGGCTGGAGAGCTCTTCCAAGAGGAATCCTTTTTGTCTCTAGGCTTGTACAGTACATAGTTGCTAAGGAGTTTGTCCTCGTGTTTGCACTTTCCTTGGGCATCCCATACACCCCTCAACCCCATCCAAGTTCAATACCCCTTAATAAAACTACAAAATCAAGCTCAAGGACTGTTTACTGTCTCCTGTGTGCAAGTGTAGAAGAAAATGCATGTTGCCTGGCTGTGCAGGACTATAGAGGGACTTCTAAGGGGGTAGTGCTAGATATTTCAGATCGCTCAGGTGTGAATGGCATCTTAGAGACCTTGAGACCTCTCTTGATGGTATATGTAGCAAGGGCCATTCCACCAAATAGTTTTTGTTTGAGCTGACGATAGAAGAAAAGTCCATATACTGTAGCCAAAAGCATGTGGACATTGGAGAACTCTCGAAATTATTGAGTTCTGGTGTTTCCAGTGAATGATACTGTAAATACTACATCTTACAAAGATATTTTAGACAACTGTGCTCTTCCAACCTTGTGGTAACAGTTTTGGTGAAGACCCTTTTCTATTCCAGCATGACTGTAACCCTGTGTACAAAACCATCCCCATAGACATATTTTGATGGGCTTTTTGTGAAGGAACTTGCACAAAGACGTGTCCTCAACTCTACTGAACACCATCGATATAGACATGGTTTGATGGGTCTGGTGTGGCCGGACCCGAGTGGCCTACACAGAGACTTGACCTCAACCCTGCTTATCACCATGGGTAGAGACATGGTTTAATGAGTTTGGTGTGAAGGTGCCACAAGTTCACATCCATCAGTACCTGACCTTACAAATGCCCTCTTGGCTTAATGGGCACAAATTGCCATGGACCAGGGGCGGACTGACCATTTGGAAACTCGGGCACTGCCCAAGGGTCCGAGGTCTGTAGGGGGCCCCATGAGATGCCCCTGGTACCTTTTTCATAGGCTTTTTTGAGTTTGGGCAAGGACACAGGGGCCCCATGATCCCCTATTGCCCGGGGGCCCCATGAGTTGTCAGTCCGCCCCTGCCACGGACTCTACAAAATCTTGTGGGAAGCCTTCCCAGAAGAGTGGAGATTGTTCTAGCCACAAAAGGTCAGTCAACTTCATATTATTATCCATGGTTTTCAAATGGAATGTTCAACAGAGTCTACAAACAAGCCATGTAATGCATATGTTGGCGGTATACCCACCACATATCATTTCTAAATTGGGCGGGTTTCATATGTTTAATTAAAATAAGCTCTGACCATCTTTTCATGCCATCCGTCGTGCATTAGAAGGAATATGAAAAGTCACAGAAGGGTCTTGGTATTCCCAGTTGCCATGGCAGCTTCATTAAAGAACTATACTGGTACATGCCAGATATCCAAATAATGACGTTGTTTGACTCCAAATATAAATATTATCAAAGTGTAAACATGGCTGCGGAATATTCCTGGAAGAGCTCACTTCTCTGTACCAGAATTAAACTTTCTGCCAATGAAAATTTTGATAAGGTGATAAAGTTGGTCCATGTTCAGTTCCTGAAATCCCAGCAAAGGCAAATTTCTGTCCATTTCATCCAGTTTCCATCAACTTGCTAAACAGATAAAGGCAATCTACCAACATTTTATGGTTGCAATGGAGGTTGATTTTCTTGACCCATTGGGGTCTCACATAGAATTGTCTTGTGTATGGCTTAAGGTGGGTGTGACAGACCCAACTGGGACAAGGGCTTTTGGTGGGGACTGCAGGCTAGCCTCCTGCCTACTGACCATTGCCCTGGCACCTGAGGGGACTCCATTCACCAGCATTAACTGCTCCCTCCCACTCTTTCCTAAACTCAGAGACTCTAGGAAGATGTTGATATAATCAGCTCAAAACAACCTCATGCTGAGGACTCTTGCTCTCATTTAAAGTGTTATGTGTTTACTATCTTCTCCCATTGTGTGCCCCCTAGGTGTGCATTTCCATTGTTAACTGAGTCACCTATAGTTTGTCTGTTGGCAAGTCCTTCTGGAGGTGCCTACATGATAGGATTAGACTGATGTCAGCGTCACCTCATTATCTAACCAGTGGGGATTTTTATCTCAATGTGTAATATTTGTCTTATTGTGAGGACTGCCCCTATTTGTGATTTCTGTTCAATAAAGTAGTTCCAGTTTGGCATCTAAGCTAGTCTTGTCTAGTCTTGGGTACAATGCTCGGCTATAATACCTCGGTCCTATGTCCTAGTGGAAAGGAAGCAGTTCTCTGATGGATTTACCCAATCGGGTTGACAGGCGTGTCCCATTGCAGTGGATTTAGACAAGTATGCAGATAATTGCTCACCCTGGGCTAATGATGACTGTACCACAAGTCTTTGTATATAGCTCACTGATGGCCCCTCCAAACCCCCCAGCAGCATTTTGCTCTCTCATAGCCGCAGCTTATTCCCCTCTCCCTAGTGAGGGACAACACAGGGAAAAGGGAGCAAGACTATGGAACTCTCATTCTATTATTATTATTATTACTATTCTAGTACAGGATTTATATAGAGCCAACAGTTTGCGCAGCGCTTTACAACATGAGGACAGATGCTACAGTTATAATACAATTCAAAAATTATGGGGCGGCACAGTGGCTTAGTGGTTAGCACATCTGCATTGCAGTAAAATGGGTCATGGGTTCGATTCCCGACCATGGCACCACCTGCCTGGAGTTTACATGTTCTCCCTGTGCTTGCGTGGGTTTCCTCCGACACTCCAAAGACATGCTGGTAAGGTAATTGGCTCCTGTCTAAATTGGCCCTAGTATGTGCATGTATGAATGTGAGTTAGGGACCTTAGATTGTACGCTCCTTGAGGGTTAGGGACTGATGTGAATATTCAATATATATATGTAAAGCACTGCGTAAATTGACAGCGCTATATAAGTACCTGAAATAAATAAATACAGAAGGAATCAGAGGGCCCGGCTCATTACAGTTTATAATCTAGGAGGGAGGGTCAAGTGATACAAAAGGTAATAGCTGTGGGGCATGAGTTGATGGAGAAAGTAGAGATACAGTTGTTAGGTGGGGGCAGGGTAGATCTCTCTGAAGTGAAGGGTTTGCAGGCATCATCTAAAAATGGACAGAGTGTGAGATAGTTGGACAGATTGGGGTAGAGAGTTCCAGAGGATGGGAGAGGCTTGGTATAAGTCCTGGAGTCGAGCATGGGAGTTGACAAGGAATCTAAAGAGCAGGAGGTCTTGACTGGAGCAAAGAGAGCAATTTGGTTGGTATTTTAAAATGGGGTTAGTGATGTAGCTGGGGACAGAGTTGTGGATGGCTTTGTAAATTGTTGTTAATATTTTGAATTTAATTTGTTGGGTGAGCTGAAGTCAATAGAGGGATTGGCAGAGAGTGGTGGCAGACACTGAATGGGGGCTAGTGGAGGGATTGTCAGAGAGGGGTGGAGGACACTGAGTGGAGGTCAGTGGAGGGATTGGCAGAGAGGGGTGGAGGACACTGAATGGGGGCCAGTGGAGGGATTGGCAGAGAGGGGTGGAGGACACTGAACAGTTGGTAAGGTGGATGAGCCTGGCAGCAGCATTCATGATAGACTGAAGGGGGGATAGCCTATGTAAAGGTAAGCCAATGAGGAGGGAGTTGCAGTAGTCGAGGTGAGAGATAACCTGGGAGTGAATTAGGAGCTTTGTGGTATCATTGGTTAGGAAGGGGCATATTTTGGAGATGTTGAGGTGGACAGGGATTGGTGTGGGCCTGAAAGGATAGTTCAGAGTTCAGATCATACATAGCCTGACACATCCCCTGACATGTGGGGATGGGTTAATAGTTGTGCTATCAATCTTGATGAAGAAGTCAGGGGAAGGGGCACATTGTGAAGGAAATATTATGAGCTCGGTTTTGGATAGATTGAGTTTGAGGAAGCGGTTTAATATCCAGTCTGATATGTCTGTTCGTAAATAAGTGATGCTTGAGTAGACAAAGCTAGGAGGTAGATGGATTTGGGTTTCATCAGCATAGAAATGGTATTGAAAGTTGTGGGAGGCTATCAGCTGACCCAGGGAGGAGGTGTAGATCGAGAATACGCGAGGTCAAAGAAAAGAACCTTGAGGGACCCCGATAGAAAAAGGAAGAGGAGAGGAGGAAGTAGAATTGTAAGTGACACTGAAGGGGCAGTGGAATAGGAAAAATAAGAACCAGTGAAGAGTAGAGCCATGGAGACCAAAGGAGTGGAGGTTTTTGTGGAGGAGGAATGGTCATGCATATCAAAGGCAGTAGACAGGTCCAGGAGTAGGAGTACAGAATAGTGACCATTGACTAGTGACCAGTGATAGGCTTGTTATCATCTCTGTAATATATATATATATATATATATATATATATATATATATATACACAATTTTTCAAGTTTTATTCCTTTAAAAATGCTGCAAGTCCAGAAAATGACCTGTTGGTCTGCCAGAAATCATATTAACTCCCTGTTTGGGCTTACAACACTTTGGGGTTGAAGTACTAGTTGGAGAGTGCAAAATCTGGTGCAGCTCTGCATAGAAACCAATCGGCTTCCAGTAATTTTTTTTTGTCAAAGCTTAATTGAACAAGCTGAAGTTAGAAGCTGATTACACAGCTGCACCAGATTTTGCACTCTCCAATTCTAGTAAATCAACCCCAATGTTTTTACTGATCTGAAATGGTAACAATTTTTTCAGCCCTACCTTCTGGACTACAGACCTCCTATCCCCACCTTTTTGTGTCCTTCTCCCTATTCTTACATTGATTTCTTTGCCAGCGAAACAATTCTGTTGCATTGACTCCTTTAAGCCTGCCAGCACACTTTAGGAAAAGGCTCTTGGGGGATATAGTTCTGGGGATGTGCCTATGTTGGTAGGAACTGATCTGCTAGAAGATGCACCTGCAAGAATTCTACAGGCCTGGGGATGATGTCACAGCAAGTATTAATGACCATTTTCCACTACAGGAAGAAGGCGAAAGAAAAAATAATGCTGGGACTTGATTTAGAGGAGCGAAGGGAGATTTGGGGGTAAATTTAACTAACATCTTCACTGTCCCTAAAGGGTTCTTGTATCAAGGCAGTACATGGAAAATTATTGCTGACCTGTGCTTCTGAAAAATGCTGCTTGCCTGGCTACTGTGCCAACACCCTTCCTACTGCCTTAGTCACTGTCTCACACGCAGGGGCGGACTGACCATTTGGAAACTCGGGCACTGTTCGAGGGCCCGGGGTCAGTAGGGGGCCCCATGAGATGCCCCTGGTACCTTTTTCATAGGCTTTTTTGAGTTTGGGCAAGGACACAGGGGCCCCATGATCCCCTATTGCCCGGGGGCCCCATGAGTTGTCAGTCCGCCCCTGCTCACACGTTGGTAGATTCAGACCTCACTCTGGCAGCTTTAGGTCAGTGACTGAGCTTATTGAAGAACAAGGCAGCCTAGAAATCTAGCATTTTCAGAGTAAGGCTTCAGCTTCCATATCCCCTTTAATAAGTTGCAGTGCAAAGATCTTTTTTTAACAAATTCACACTGATCAATGTGATAGCTGGAGTGATATCTGACTGGTTATTGCACTGCACCATTACTTGTGCTACTCAACAGACCAACTCCAGGTGAACCAGTTAAACCAGCCTTTCTCAACCAGGGTGCCGTGAGGTTTCTTCAGGGGTGCCTTGGCAAAATTTCTAAAAATTTACCAAAACTTCTATACAAGCCAGTGAGTGGACCAAGCCTGCCTTTTAGTTACACAAAGCCACAGGTTTTCATTGTGCACCCAGGGGCGGACTGACCATTTGGAAACTCAGGCACTGCCTGAGGACCCGGGGTCAGTAGGGGGCCCCATGAGATGCCCCTGGTCCCTTTTTCATAGGCTTTTTTGAGTTTGGGCAAGGACACAGGGGCCCCATGATCCCCTATTGCCCGGGGGCCCCATGAGTTGTTAGTCCTCCCCTGTGTGCACCATTATGATCTTCTAGTTGCCAGAATCCTGGATGTCAGTTGCCTGCACAGCATTGTAGCTGATCCTCCCTCGCCCCTCTCCATCAGTGCTGGGGACACATTAGCTCAGTGATGGAGAAAAACTGAGGGAGAAGAGAAACACTGGAATACTAGTCAGTACCAGTGTGCAAAAGTGTATTTGCTTTGGAAGAATAAATCGCCTCTAATGTTGGGTGTCCTATGTGTGTGGATATTGCTGTGTTATATAAACTATTAGAATAGTTTTTCACATTCTATTTTAGAATGGGGCGCCTGAAGATTGTCCATAGTTTTAAAGGGTGCCTCGGGACTGTCCATAATTTTACAGGGTGCCTCGGGACTGTCCATAATTTTACAGGGTGCCTCGGGGCTGTCCATAATTTTACAGGGTGCCTCGGGACTGTCCATAATTTTAAAGGGTGCCTTGACCGAAAAAAGGTTGAGGAACACTGAGTTAAACAATACAGAGGTTGTTTTATGTGTAGAAAAAATTGCAATACATAATAAATGTACTCTTATGACTCCTTTACCCTTGAAAGATGGTGTCACTTTTGGACTAATGCATATCACCACCTTGCTGAGCCACACCCAGGCGATTGTCAGAACATCAGACAGGGGTCATGCATACAGTATGCTCAAGCAAAGAAAAAACTTTGCAAATCAGATATTTCTCTTGTTTGAACACGGCATGGTATACGATGAAACTCCTCAAAATAAATCTGTGTCCTAAATTCCTGAGCACTCACTGTACATTAATGACTCTGATAAAATGTATCCAGGGTTATATACTGCATGAATAATAGACTCCGCAAATCCAATAAGTATTGATGGTTTTATTCAGCTTTTTGCATTTAAATTCTAAACCTGAGTTAGTGGTTAATAATAGATATATTTGTCATGGGGAGTTTATGATTTGTGATGTGTTTATCCGATGGAGCAGAGCCCTACGCTGTTTCTATTGAGTGGGAGTGAGCGCTGACAAAGAACATTCTGGAAGAAGGAGTGGGATGACCTCATCAGGGTGCAGCTCCTTTATTGACCAGTCACAGGCTGGGGGCGGGGCAATGACCTGTTTGGTTACCTGCAGCAGAGAACAGTCAGGTCACCAACTTGGTTGTCAGTGATTTTCTTAAGCTGACTGAGTTGCCCTTTAAAGAGCAGCATTGAAGCTCAGATAACCAATCAGCAATTGTCTTTAATTGATTGGATTCCTTTAAGCATTCGACAACTAGCATGCTACATACTTAGCAATACCACGGTGTAGACTTCAGATCCACCCCAATTCCTGCACCTTCAGGCCTCAGATCATCCCAGTTTCTGCACCTGCAGACATCATATCAGTCTCAATTCCTGCTCCATCACACCTTAGATCAGCCCCATTTCCTGCAACTCCAGACCTCAGTTTAGCCCCAGTTCCCATGCCTTCAGGCCTTAGATCATCTCCAGGTCCTGCACCTCCATGCCTCAATTCAGCCCCAATTCCTGCACCATCAGACCTCAGATCAGCCCCAATTTCTGCACCTTCAGACCTCAGTTTAGCCTAAATTCCTGCACCTTCAGGCCTTAGATCATCCCCAATTCCTTCACCTTCACCCCTCAGATGAGCCCCATTTCCTGCACCTTCAGACCTCAGTTTAGCCCAAACTCCCATGCCTTCAGGCCTTAGATCAACCCCAATTCATGCACCTTCACAGCTCAGATAAGCCCCATTTCCTGTAGCTCCAAACCTCAGATAAGCCCCATTTCCCATTCCTCCATGGCCTCAGATCATCCCCAGTTCCTGTACCTTCAGATCTCCAATTAGTCTCAATTCCTGCACCTTCAGATCTCAGATCAGTCCCAATTCCTGCACCTTCAGATCTCAGATCAGCCCCAGATCCCACAGCTTTGGACCGCAGATCAGCCTCAAATCCTGCACCTTCACAATTCTGATCAGCCCCAATGCATACACCTTTTAGATCTCAGATCAGCCTCAAATCCTGTATCTTCAGACTTCAAACCAGCACCAAATCTTGCATCTTCAGGCTGACCTATTCCGGTACTCAAAGGAGGCCTGACACATGACTGTCAGTGATGTGAGGTGGGCACCTCTGAAATGTCGTCGAGGTTGGTTTGTAAGGCTTGTCATTTGTGTGGGTGTTACCAACTACGCCATTTTGTGGTTGGGGTCTAACATGCCCATGCACTAGGGGTAACTCTGGCCAATGGTGTGTTCATCAATGTCTGGGACTGGCGGGAACTGCGGTCATGTGGAAAGTCTAAGATTAGGCAATTTAGAGATGAGCTGACACTGCAAGTAGTATAAAGCCATATTCTACTCTATCAAGAGCTGTCCCATTGCTCTAGTCCCAGTGTGTTACATGTGTTGTGCTCGGGGTAGCGGGTGGAACCATGCCACTCCACCAGCCAGTGTACCTCCACTACCTCACTCCCAGTAACGGAATGAAAGCCCACCGGACACAAAGCACGGGTCTCATGTGTGTCTTAAGTCAACTCTCTTCTGTACCACACAGTCAGGATAAGGATCTCTGTAATACTGGTCTTCTTCCCCTTGCTATGGGAGATGGACCGCTGGGGGGGAGATACCTCACCTTCCCTAGGTATCAAACTTCGACTGGTTACCTGTGAAGGGAAAGCAAGTACCTAGTTTTGACAGGTATCTGCTCCCACTTTCGGCTGAGTTCGCAAACTGAGCCAAAATTTCGGCACCCCTCCCGCAGCCCTCTGGGACACTTCCAAAGTCCCAGAGGACTGCAGCCCATTCACAAAGTGGCATGCAGTAAGAAACTGGTGGTAAAGCTGCACTGCTGGTTTCCCTTAGTCAAGATGGCAGCGCCAGCACCCGACAACTGATTGAAGAATTGGCTCGGTGAGGACACCGCTGGATACCAGGACAGGTAAGTGGCCTACCATTAAAATTCAGCAGCCACATTATTTGTAGCTGCTTTTAATTTTACTTTAAATTTTTTTAGGGAGGTGGCGGGGGCCGGAACTTCACTTTAAACAGGGTTCAACCTACTTACAGGTGGGCCATTGGTGCAGAGGGGCAGGCCATGCTTTGTAACTGACAACAACACTGTATTTGTAGGGAGAAGAGGCCCCCCAGAGGATCCTTCAGCCCTTTCGATGGGTCGGTCCAAACTGGGACCATGATCTCCCAGGTGCCACTAAAAACAACATTAAGTCCCTTGCTCTAAGCAGTGACATTTGGCAACTGTGAATGCCCTCGCCTTTTCATTTCATTGCCCTATTCTACATTTACTGTCAGCTCAGGGGAAGCGAAGGGGTTAAGCTGAGCAAAACTCATTTGCAAACTTGGAAAGAGAAAAGGGATTTCTGCCAAAACTTTCCTCACGCAGAAATGAAAGCTGACAACTTTTAGTGATAAAGTGGTATGTAATCCATGTAACTGATCGGCTGCCAGCCCTGGAGCTGCTCACCTCTGCTGACTTTGACAAAACATTGACTCATTGCAGATTGCCGTCCTGAATAGCGGTATGATCATTATATTCCTAGGTAAAGGTTGCAGTATTGTCATCACCAGGGCCAGCTTTGGAAAATTACAGGGCCCCAACCTGCTTGACAGGTCAACCCATCTTGAAAACAAACATCTGTGTCTCTACCTTGCTAGTTACATCTTTGCTTTGAGAGCCTTTGTAGCGTCATGAGCCTGGATATGGTAGAAGCTTGAACATTTGGGGAAATTTAATTATTAAATTGGATGTCAAATTGGGAGAAGGCAGCCTCTGCTGGGCCTGGGCTCCCTGCTGACCTGGAGCTAGTGTGGGACCATTGTCAATCTGCTGCTTTTACTTTGATGTCCAATCACAGTCTGGGGGCAGAGATGTGACCAGGCCAGGGGCGGACTGACCATTTGGAAACTCGGGCACTGCCCGAGGGCCCGGAGTCAGTAGGGGACCCCATGAGATGCCTGTTACCTTTTTCATAGGCTTTTTTGAGTTTGGGCAAGGACACAGGGGCCCCATGATCCCCTATTGCCCGGGGGCCCCATGAGTTGTCAGTCCACCCCTGGACCAGGCTTTATAAGCAAAACAATAGCGGAGAAAAGGTCACAGAGATAGTTGTGCTGTCTACCAGAGAAGTGTAAATCTTTGGCTCAGTTTCTGTGTAACTGGAATGGAGCCTGGACCCCAGCCCAGGTAGGGTTACCACATGTTATTATTATTATTCAGGATTTATATGGCGCCAACAGTTTGCTCAGCACTTTACAATATAACGGGAGACAATACAGCAACAATACAGTTCAATACAAGAGGGATAGGAGGGCCTGATCCTGGGAGCTTACAATCTAGGACATGTGCTGTATTCAACCAGCCAGCCTTTTAAATTTGTTGCCAATGTCATTAATAGGGAAGGGATCATAAGGCAGTTATTTTTTGAAGACCTTAGGCCTAGGCTGTACATAGGACTGCCCTGGCTGGTACTTCTCCCAATGTAAGCCGTGTACTGGGGTGGGCTCCCCAGGATACAGTGAAGTCACGAACAAGGAAAACAACCCCAACACCAGCTTTTGCTACAACAGAATTTTACTTGTGGCAAATAAACACAACCACAAATGCTGGAAACATACAATAAATTTACATACACCCAGCCCAAAGGTTGAGACCCTTGTGCTGCACAGCACGGCGCCTCCTGATGGATGAAGGTAGAAAGTGAAGTAATTTACCTACTGGGGGGCACAACTAAGCTGCCACACCTTACCTGTTATTACCCTAAAAGAGCAGGAATCGGGGTATGGGTGTACGGTATGGGCTAGTCTGCGGTGCAGCACAACAGCTTACAATCTTACACAAATCTACAGTATTCCCTCTCCCATAACTGGTCCTGTAGCACGTGCCTGAGTATTCCTTTTGAGCAAAATGCCAGTCTGGCTTGAGTTTGTAGGATTTTATCAGCTCTCCAATGTGAAATGTCACTTTAAGTTGTGGAGTCCTTCCAATGATCAGTAACAACACTTGTGGCCTGACACAAACAGAGACCCTAACTAACTATAGGCCTGGACTCAGTCTGGAGGCGCCAACACTGAAATGAGGTGCATGCACGATCTTACCGACCCGGGTCTGCTTTGCATCCACTAGTGACTCTGAACAGAACAAATGTCTCTCCAACAAGCATGTGGTCTCGCTGTATATGTTGCTTAGTTCCTCTGCTCTCATCAGCCTTCCTGGCAGCAATCTCATCAGCTTCCTGGCAGCAATCTGATCAGCATTCCTAGCAGCAATTTCATCAGCTTCCTGGCAGCAATCTCATCAGCTTCACTCAGCTGCAGTTCTGGTTACTGAGGGATGCTTTCACACCTGGATGTCATCAGATACTCAGCTCACACGGCCCCTTATTCACCATGCTCCAAACATGGCTTCTCTCTCTCCTTCCTGTTCTCTCCAACTCTGTGTGCAAAACCCCACCTCTTCATGAATATACAAATATCTATGCAGTCTGAGGCTGTGTTAGAAAAACAGTGACATCTTGTGGCTAAACCGCAGAATGTCAGTCAAAACATTAATTTACTTCCACACAAACAGTGTTCAAACAATGAGAGCTGTTTCCCCATCTCACACCAACATAATACCTAAATTGCTTTGGTATGAACAGAGGCTGGAGTTACAGTGGGGAGAATACCCAACAGATATAAAAAGCTAAAGAGTAACCAGACTCCATTTATATCCTAAATCCATGGTGGAATGCAGGGGTAAATGTGACTTCAGCAGAAGGCTATGGGATTGGTTTGAGTTGGAAATGTTGAACGGGATGCCAACTGTACCACCAAGAGAGGTACTAGGGCTGTCTAAGTGACACGGTCAGGCAATGTCCACATGGTGAGATTTCATGGCAGAGGAACCATTAGATCATTTCTAACCATCGTCTGATATATAATGCTGGGTAACAGTGAACGTCTACCTTAACATGAACTCTTTGGGGGCTATTTACTAAACCTGGAGACTACAAAATCTGGTGCAGCTCTGCATAGAGACCAGTCGGCTTCCAGTGTTGCCTTACTGCGTTAGGGTGCCATACCAAATAAATGGCACCACAATGCGCTGACGCACGTAATATGTGCACATTGCACCAGGAAGGTGTGGATGGGCCTCTTAGTCCGATGGGGTATCAATGAAACTGAATGGCACTGCAACACACCTACTCAGCTGGCCTAAAGCATAACACACAAAAGTCATGGCAAATACACTAAATTGGCTTTAAAAAAGGCATAACATTTGGGACAAAAGGAACATCACACTAAACAGCAGTGTCCAATCCACACTGCATCTAACTCCAAAAAATGGAACCCAACTGGTTAACGTGTTTCGAGGACTCAGCCTCTTCCTCAGAGCCCTCAAAATGCATTAGCCTGTTAGAAGTCCAGGGTTCCATTTTTGGACTTAGATGCAGTGTGGATTGGACACCGCTGTTTAGTGTGATGTGCCTTTGTCTTATATCCTAGACTCCCATCTGTCCTTTCAGCCCCAAATCCAATCACTGTTCAAATCTTGTAGACTTCACCTCCGCAACATCTCCAAGATACGCCCGTTCCTAACCTCGGAAACCACTAAGCAATTTATTCACTCCCTTGTTATCTCTCACCTTTACTATTGTAACTCCCTCTTCATTGGCCGACTTCATCGCAGGCTATCCCCTCTTCAGTCTATCATGAATGCTGCTGCCAGACTCATCTACCTTACTAACCGTTCCATATCTGCCATCCCTCTCTGCCAATCCCTCCACTGGTCTCCACTCAGTGTCCTCCACCCCTCTCTGCCAATCCCTCCACTGGCCTCCATTCAGTGTCCTCCACCCCTCTCTGCCAATCCCTCCACTGGTCTCCACTCAGTGTCCTCCACCCCTCTCTGCCAATCCCTCCACTGGCCTCCATTCAGTGTCCTCCACCCCTCTCTGCCAATCCCTCTATTGGCCTTTATTCAGTGTCCTCCACCCCTCTCTGCCAATCCCTCCACTGGCCTCCATTTAGTGTCCTCCACCCCTCTCTATAATCCCTCCACTGGCCTCCACTCATTGTCCTCCACCCCTCTGTATAATCCCTCTACTGGCTTCCCGTTGCCCAACGGATAAAATTCAAAACGTTACAATAACATCAGGGGTGGACTGACAACTCATGGGGCCCCCTGGCAATAGGGGATCATGGGGCCCCTGTGTCCTCACCCACACTCAAACCACACCCAAAAAAAGCCCATGAAAAGTACTAGGGGCATCTCATGGGGCCCCCTACTGACCCTGGGCCCTCAGGCAGTGCCCGAGTACCCAAATGGTCAGTCTGCCCCTGAATAACATATAAAGCCATTTATAACTCTGCCCCAAATTACATCACCAATCTTGTCTCCAAATATCACCCAAACCGTCCTCTCCGCTCCTCGCACTTCCTCCTGCTCTCTAGCTCCCTTGTCTCCTCCTCCCATGCTCATCTCCAGGACTTCTCCAGAGCTTCCCCGATCCTCTGGAACTCTCTACCCCAATCTATCAGGCTATCGCATACTCTGCTCACTTTTAGGCGATAATGGAATCTTCTACTCTTCCTACCAGTCCATCCCCCACAGTTACTACCATTTGTACCACTAGCCCCTCCCTCCTAGATTGTAAGCTCCAAGGATCAGGGCCCTCCTAACCCTCTTGTATTGAACTGTATTGTTGCTGTATTGTCTCCCGTTATATTGTAACGCGCTGAGCAAACTATTGGCGCTATATAAATCCTGTATAATAATAATATGTCCATTGTGAGTACGATACTTACTTTTTATCCTTTTAATAAATATTTTTTATGATAATGCACTAGGCCGGTGCTCCTCTTTTTGTTTTCTTTGTATTCAGTGACTTCGGACTACCCTGGTCCATTGAGGGCAGCAAGGAGTGCATATTCCAGCACATCTGAATTGTTATCTTAGCCTCTGCTGAGTCCATCCCCAGTGCAGGAGTACAGAGTTTGCTGTGTTTGCATAACATTTGGGGCCTGGAGTTGGAATTACGATGGTGTACCCACCCTAGGCTCAAGGTTTGCAGATGGGACCCTCAGTGCTAGTTTGTACTTCATATCGTGACAGGTTCTCTTTACTATGGAAGCAAACTTCCAGCAGCTGGGCCGCAGATTGCTGGGTGTGACGGCATGCTGGTTAGGCCGACATTTATTTACATTCCATTACCTCGTATGAAGGCGTGCGGTATGCAGTCATCCCCTGGCATGATAAACACTCCATTATATAGGCGAGGGGGGCTACCGGTCTGGGGCCTCTACTGACACCATGAAACTCTAAGCTTTGGCCAACCATCCTGCAGCAACCAATCACATCTGCCGCTCTCTGCACGTCACCGCTGTGCTGCTATGCTCTTCTTAGGGCACATTTTACATCTATGTGTTGCAGCAATGTATGCATGAATGCAATGTACAACGAAGCAAGTTACATGCATTGCTGTACCTTTCATTATGAATGGCAACCCAATGCAAAAGGCAACACACCATAGTACACATCACTAGGAATTCTGCGATACGCCCGAACTTTGGACTGTTTTGGGGCATTGGTAGCCCATTGATTCGAATGGCCCTAATGTGAGTAAACAGCAGCAACATAAATGGGTCCTTATCACACCAGAGGAGCCAAATTTGCAGACTGGAGCAGAATTGCACCAGCGCCCCCCTCAGGATTCATTGTCCCCCTTTCACGTCAGAAGCCCCCAATTTCATCAGAGCCACCCTTTCATATCAAAGACCCCCCTCCCCCAATCACATCAGTGTACTCCTTTCACATCAGAAGCCCCCATCTCATCAGAGCCACCCTTTCACACCAAAGCCCCTCATCACATCTGTGTACCCCTTTCACATCAAAAGCCCCCAATTTCATCAGAGTCACCATTTCACATCAAAGCCTCCCCATCACATCAGAGTCACCCTTTCACATCAGAAGCCCCCAATTTCATCAGAGTCACCCCTTCACATCAATGTCCCCCAATCACATTAGTGTTCCCCTTTCACATCAGAAGCCCCCATTTTATCAGTGCCCCTCTTTCACACCAAAGCCCCTCATCACATCTGTGTACCCCTTTCACATCAAAAGCCCCCAATTTCATCAGAGTCACCGTTTCACATCAAAGCCCCCCCATCACATCAGTGTCCCCTTTTCACATCAGAAGCCCCCAATTTCATCAGAGCCACCTTTTCCCATCAAGGCCCCCCATCACATCAGTGTCCCCCTTTCACATCAAAGCCCCCCATCACATCAGTGTCCCCCTTTCACATCAAAGCCCCCCATCACATCAGTGTCCCCTTTTCACATCAGAAGCCCCCATCTCATCAGAGCTACCCTTTCCCATCAGAAGCCCCCAATTTCATCAGAGCCACCCCTTCACATCAAAGTCCCCCCATCACATCAGTGCCCCCTCTTCACATCAGAAGCCCCCAATTTCATCAGAGCCAGCCTTTCACATCAAAGCCCCCCATCACATCATTGTCTCACTTTCACATCAAAGCCCCTATCAAATCATTGTCCCCCTTTCACACCAAAGCCCCCATCACATCAGTGTCCCCCTTTCACATCAGAAGCCCCCAATTTCATCAGAGCCAGCCTTTCACATCAAAGCCCCCCTCGTTACATCAGTGTCCCCCTTTCACATCAGAATCCCCCAATTTCATCAGAGCCAGCCTTTCACATCAATGCCCCCCCATCACATCAGTGTCCCCTCTTCACATTAGAAGCCCCCAATTTCATCAGAGCCAGCCTTTCACATCAAAGCCCCCCTCGTTACATCAGTGTCCCCCTTTCACATCAGAATCCCCCAATTTCATCAGAGCCAGCCTTTCACATCCAACCCCCCCCCCCACCACCCATCACATCAGTGTCCTCCTGTCACATCAGAAGCCCCCAATTTCATCAGAGCCAACCTTTCACATCAAAGCCCCCTTCATCACATCAGTGTCCCCCTTTCACATCAGAAGTCCCCATCTCATCAGAGCCCCTCTTTCACACCAAAGCCCCTCATCACATCTGTGTACCCCTTTCACACCAAAAGCCCCCAATTTCATCAGAGTCACCGTTTCACATCAAAGCCTCCCCATCACATCAATGTCCCCCTTTCACATCAGAAGCCCCCAATTTCATCAGAGCCACCCTTTCACATCAAAGCCCCCCCATCACATCAGTATCCTCTCTTCACATCAGAAGCCTCCATTACATCAGAGCCCCCTTTCATATTAAAGCCCCCCATTACGCCAGAGCTCCCCCTTTACATCAGAAGCCCCCCATCACATCAGAGTCCCCTCTTCACACCAGAATCCCCCCATTGTATCAGAGCCCCCCTTTCACATCAAAGGCCTCCATTACAACAGAGCTCCCCCTTTTACATCAGAAGCCCCTATTTCATCAAGGTCCCCCCTTCACATCAGAAGCGCCAATTACATCAGAGTCCCTCTTTCACATCAGAAGCCCCCCATCACATCAGAGTCCCCTCTTCACACCAGAATCCCCCCATTGTATTAGAGCCCTCCTTTCACATCAAAGCTCTCCATTACAACAGAGCTCCCCCTTTTACATCAGAAGCCCCTATTTCATCAAGGTCCCCCCTTCACATCAGAAGCACCAATTACATCAGAGTTCCTCTTTCACATCAAAAGCCCCCATCACATCAGAGTTGCTGCAAGCTGGGTAAAATCGTGTAGCAGGCCAGATGGGGCTCACTAGCCATAGTTTGGGGACCCCTGTATTACAGGTATTCATGTAGCGTCTACAATTTACACTGTGCTTTACATATACTGTACATTCACATCAGTTCCTGAATTCAAGGGGTTTCCAGTCTAAGGTCCCTGAAACCCCACATGCATACCTACACATACTAGGGCCAATTCAGACCGGAACTAATTACCCTACCAGCATGTCTTTGGAGTACAGAAAGAAACCTACTCAAGAACATGCAAACTCCATGCAGGTGTCATGGTTGGGATACAGACTGATGATGGCAGAAGAACTAACCACTAAGCTGATACTACATTAATTGTAGGCTTTGGACATTGGTGATAGGTGATATTACAGTATATGTAAATCATCTAAAGACTCCATAACTTCATTGTCCTTGTTGTCCGTCCGTCTGCAGGACGGTCCTCCCATTTTTCCACCTCGTCCTGCGTCTCTGTGTTCTGCAGAATGTCCTGACAATAATATCAACTGTACAAAAGCCACAACGTACCACAAGCTCTGTCAGTAAAAAGTTGTATTACAGGGGAGGGCAGATCTTATGCAGGCCATAGACGGGTCGAAAATCGGACGGTTTTTGCACCGTTAGTGGGTTAATTGGTTGGCCGTTTTTTGGGGTTTTGGCACATTTTTTTATCGGTGAAGTTGGAAAAAAATCGGCCGATCTTTTTACCGATAAAAAATCTGCGTATGAGCCGTGACCTGCAAGAAGAAGAAAAAGAAGCAGAAGAAAAAGAAGAAAAAGAGTAATAAAAAGAAAAAGAAGGAGAAAAGAAGAAAAGAAGAAGAAGAAGAAGAAAAGAATAAAAAGAAAAAGAAGAAAAGAAAAAGAAGAAAAAGAATAAGAATAAGAATTCCAGTCCGCTATTATATTTGACATGAAAAAGTATTGCGGTTGCAACAATGTATCTATTTGTATCCGAATAAAACCATCTGTATCCAAAATGGATACAAATAGATACATTGTTGCAACCGCAAGACTTTTTCATGTCAAATATATTAGCGGAGCTCTCTGCAGGAACAGAAGTAATTAAATGCCGACTGTAGACGGGACGAAAATCGGGCGATTTTTTTTTGCTGTTGGTGGTAACGTCGGCCTATTGAACGACCGTTTTTTTCGTTTTTTTTTTTTTAAAATGGACGGTTTTTGACCCGTCTATGGCCTGCATTATTTTAGGCCTATACAGCCCATAATAACATTTGTCTGGGCGCTCTATATTAGGAGAGGGGCTCCAGCTGCTCATTCATGTGACTGGATTCTGCCGCCATAAATACAAAGTGAAGACAGAATTGTGCTTTGTGTGGATCTACAAGCTCAAACAACTGTCCCTCCATGTCACCAGTCTATAAAAATGGGGCTCAACCTTTACCCCAGAGGAACCCTTCAAATAGTTTTCAGGTTTTGGGGAACCACTACTAAAAACAATTTATTAGTGGTCAGTGGGAAGAATGCACCTCACATTGGTGGTCAGTGAGAAGAAAGTTCCTTACATTGGTGATCAGTGGGAAGAATGTCCTTACATTGGTGATCAGTGAGAAGAATGCTCCTTACATTGGTGGTCAGTGGGAAGAATGTCCCTTACATTGGTGGTCAGTGGGAAGAATGTTCCTTATGTTGGTGGTCAGTGAGAAGAATGTTCCTTACATTGGTGGTCAGTGGGAAGAATGCCCCTTACATTGGTGGTCAGTGGGAAGAATGCTCCTTACATTGGTGATCAGTGGGAAGAATGCCCCTTACATTGGTGGTCAGTGGGAAGAATGTTCCTTATGTTGGTGGTCAGTGAGAAGAATGTTCCTTACATTGGTGGTCAGTGGGAAGAATGCTCCTTACATTGGTGATCAGTGGGAAGAATGCTCCTTACATTGGTGATCAGTGGGAAGAATGCTCATTACATTGGTGATCAGTGGGAAGAATGTCCCTCACATTGGCGGTCAGTGGGAAGAATGTCCCTTACATTGGCGATCACTGGGAAGAATGGTCCTTACATTGGTGGTCAGTGGGAAGAATGCTCCTTACATTGGTGGTCAGTGGGAAGAATGCTCCATACATTGGTGATCAGTGGGAAGAATGCTCCTTACATTGGTGATCAGTGGGAAGAATGCTCCTTACATTGGTGATCAGTGAGAAGAATGCTCCATACATTGGTGATCAGTGGGAAGAATGCTCCTTACATTGGTGATCAGTGGGAAGAATGCCCCTTACATTGGTGGTCAGTGGGAAGAATGCTCCTTACATTGGTGATCAGTGGGAAGAATGCTCCTTACATTGGTGATCAGTGGGAAGAATGCTCCTTACATTGGTGGTCAGTGGGAAGAATGCTCATTACATTGGTGATCAGTGGGAAGAATGTCCCTTACATTGGTGATCACTGGGAAGAATGGTCCTTACATTGGTGGTCAGTGGGAAGAATGCTCCTTAAATTGGTGGTCAGTGGGAAGAATGCTCCATACATTGGTGATCAGTGGGACGAATGCTCCTTACATTGGTGATCAGTGGGAAGAATGCTCCTTACATTGGTGGTCAGTGGGAAGAATGCTCATTACATTGGTGATCAGTGGGAAGAATGTCCCTCACATTGGCGGTCAGTGGGAAGAATGTCCCTTACATTGGTGATCAGTGGGAAGAATGCCCCTTACATTGGTGATCAGTGGGAAGAATGCCCCTTACATTGCTGATCAGTGGGAAGAATGCCCCTTACATTGGTGGTCAGTGGGAAGAATGCTCCTTACATTGGTGGTCAGTGGGAAGAATGCTCCTTACATTGGTGGTCAGTGGGAAGAATGCTACTTACATTGGTGATCAGTGGGAAGAATGATCCTTACATTGGTGATCAGTGGGAAGAATGCTCCTTACATTGGTGGTCAGTGGGAAGAATGGTCCTTACATTGGTAGTCAGTGGGAAGAATGGTACTTACATTGTTGGTCAGTGGGAAGAATGCCCCTTACATTGGGGGTCAGTGGGAAGATTCCCCCTTACATTGGTGATCAGTGGGAAGAATGCTCCTTACATTGGTGATCAGTGGGAAGAATGCTCCTTACATTGGTGGTCAGTGGGAAGAATTGTCCCTTAAATTGGTGATGAGTCAGAAGAATGCTCCTTACATTGGTGGTCGGTGGGAAGAATGCTCCTTGCATTGATGGTCAGGGGTCACAATGTATCCCATACAAGCATCCAAAAAGATTATTGGGTTCATGCAGCTGGCTTTGCCAAGTGGTGTTGTCCCCTGAACAGCATCATCAGATTGGAGGTCAATCAACCACAGCTCAAGGGACCCGTAGCCACCTCTGAAGGAACCGTGGAGTTCCATGCACCCTGGTTGAGAATGACTGCTCTAGAAGATCTGCAAGTTGATCTTTGTGTACAGAAGAGAGGTGCACACAGCAGCCAAAATAAACTTTGTTATAAGATGCTCTGCGGCTTTCTCTGCTCTGCTAGACCGTCTGCAAATCTTCTGGAAGCTCAATTGTAGGTCTAGCTTGCACCACCCAGTCTTGGCCAACAATGCAATTTCCTGACTATATTTGGCCAGCTAAAGGTTAAAAAGGACCTAGTATCAAATATTTTTTGAATGTTAAATGCAGCTTGTTAAGTGATGTATCAGTGTAACATGTAATCACAGTGTAACACTTCCAGGTACTGATTACCACTCAGATCACAGTAATTCTTCTGACAATGCCTTCCTCTGCTTATGTCTCCGGAAGTACAAAGCCACTCTAGTTCAGGCATATTCAGGGCCACATTTACTTCCAGGAGTGAGATGCCCACTCAGAGGAGACATACTCATTTTAAATCCTGTTGCTCGTGCCCTTCCTGGCAGTGTTCACAAACATCTGACACAGATCAGCCTCTGCTGCAGCGGCCCACGTTGAGGTTTGCTACAAAGTTACAATGTTGCAGTCTGATCAATTGAATTAGAAATCGAGTCTTTTTTTTTCTTTCAACCTGCTGTTCATATGAATAATGTATGAACTGCTTAAGAGATCCTTTTACACTTGCAGCCACCATTGTTGCCTCTATGAAAAATGATCCACTGAGGATTGCTTTTTAGAGGTATGTAACAGGTGGCTCAAAGGTCATATGTCACCTCCTGTCCACCTGTTTCAATCCTGTGAAAATGTTCAGGCTTTATGCCAGGCTTCTAGTGGCCCCAACCATGCTTGTACCACTTTTACTAGTACTTTATGGTGGTACCTTGGGCATAGCCTTGGGACAACAGACCTGCTTGTATAACTGCTGCTGAGCTTCATCTACTGTAGATACCTTGGGCATAGCTCATAATATTAAGGACCCCAAGCTTGCTTGTACCACTGTTGCTAGAACTTTGCCTAAGTACCTTGGGCACAGCTCATATATTAGGGACCCCAAGCTTGCTTGTACCACTCTTGCTGGAATTTCATCTAGGTACCTTGGGCACAGCTCATATATTAGGGACCCCAAGCTTGTACTGCTCTTGCTGGAACTTCACCTAGGTACCTTGGGCATAGCTCATATATTAGGGACCCCAAGCTTGCTTGTACTGCTCTTGCTGGAACTTCACCTAGGTACCTTGGGCACAGCTCATATATTAGGGACCCCAAGCTTGCTTGTACTGCTCTTGCTGGAACTTCACCTAGGTACCTTGGGCATAGCTCATAATATTAGGGACCCCAAGCTTGCTTGTACTGCTCTTGCTGGAACTTCACCTAGGTACCTTGGGCATAGCTCATATAATAGGGACCCCAGGCTTGCTTGTACTACTGTTGGTGGAACTTCATCTAGGTACCTTGGGCATAGCTCACATATTAGTAATCCCAGGCCAGCTCATACTACTGTTGCTGGAACTTTATGCAGGTACTTTGTTCATAGGTGGTGTTTTAAGAACCACACTTGTATAACTGCTGGTGAATGTCATCTAGGTACCTTGGGCATAGTTCCTATATTAGGGACCCCAGATCTGCTCATACCACCGTTGCTGGTCCTTCATCTTGGTACCTTGAGCAGAGCTCATATTTTAATACCCCAGGCCTTCTTTTACCATTGTTGATAGAGCTTCATCTAGGAAGCTTGAGCAGAGCTCATATTTTACAAACCCCTGGCCTTCTTTTACCATTGTTGATAGAGCTTCATCTAGGAACCTTGAGCAGAGCTCATATTTTACAAACCCCAGACCTTCTTTTACCATTGTTTATAGAGCTTCATCTAGGAACCTTGAGCAGAGCTCATATTTTACAAACCCCTGGCCTTCTTTTACCATTGTTGATAGAGCTTCATCTAGGAACCTTGAGCAGAGCTCATATTTTACAAACCCCAGGCCTTCTTTTACCATTGTTGATAGAGCTTCATCTAGGAACCTTGAGCAGAGCTCATATTTTACAAACCCCAGGCCTGCTTTTACCATTGTTGGAGCTTTCTCTAGGTACCCTGAGCATAACTCACATTATAAGGACCCAAGGCCTGCTTGAACCACTTTTGCTGAAACTTCATCTAGGTACTTTGGGTATAGCTCATATATTCGAGACCCAAGATTTGCTTGTACCGCTGTTTCTGGAACTTCATATAGGTACCTTTGGCATAGCTCATATATTAGGGACCCCAGGCCTGCTTGTACAAATTTTGCTGAAATTTCATCTAAATACCTTGAGCATAGCTCATACGTCAAGGGCTTTAAAACAATTATGTGAACCTTCACTTGGCAACCACAGAAAAGGATGACATTGCACTCAACCTTACCCATAGGGTAACTTCACACAACCCAGGATGCTACAGAACCAGTCAACCCCAGCTGGCTGACCTTGCAAAGGTGCAGTGGGAAGCTGGCTGTGAATCATCAGGAAGCGACAGCCATCTCCAATATCCAAGATGGTGGCATGGGAACCCAACAAGCAATGAAGACATAGGGCGCTAGTAAAACAGTACTGGTCCTAACGGATTGGTAAGCATGTCTTTCTTAAAAGTCATCAGCTACAGCATTTGTAAAAGACGACTGAAGTTCCTCTAACTCTAAGCAGCTGCCATGAGTTGAAATAATAGTTTTTGGTGGATTGACCCTTTAATTTTAGCTGTAAACATAAAATCTGTGGACTTGAGATGTTAGCCTTCCTGGAGGACACTACATCTTATCTTATCCTTCATCCTGTCTCCCGCCTTTTCTCTGCAGGCAGAGGCCGCCATCGGGACCCAATTTAGTTTCTCGGAACAATCGGCTATGAACTGGCCATTGTGAGACTCCGCTAAATGGGGACATAAAAATTCCTCGCAGTTCAGCCCCGTGATAGTCACTTCTTTCATAGTTTGGCAGTTGGGAACTTTTCTTCTTTCCACTGTAAGAATGCCTCGGAGAGGAGCTTGTGCCCCGATCGGAGGGGTTATGAGAAGCTCTTTGTCTTCGCCTTATGATATTGTGGGACGAATTTTGCTTCCAGCAAAATGCTGAAAATGGCACTGTTCTGAGGACAGCCCTGTGCTGAAAGGGGACATTCTGTATTCCTGGGTGACACAGGGAAGGCAGCCATGGGAGCAAATGGCGTCTACAGTCTCCAGACCACAGTAATTATATGTAATTCTGTGCAGACGGCCAGGGGTTATCTGCCTATAGAACTGCAATGTCACAAAAAAAAAAAGTCAACTCCAGCCAAGTTTTTTTTTTTAGGCTTGAATAGAGTGGATAAGAGTTAAAGTTTCTATCATTTATTTCTTTTTTCTGTTTGTGACCCCATTTGGCAAGATTTTCCCTCACTTCCTGTCCCTGTGACACCTATAGAAGAAGCAGCTGTCACCAGGAATGCCCAAGCTGTAACCCTTTCCTCTACTTCATAGGTGTTATTGTTTTTGTCTGTGTCCTTTTTTCTCTTTACATTTTGCCCTCACAGGAAGCGAGGGAACACTGAGCCCTCGTGTACACGGGACGTTTTGATAACGCTGTAAAGTCATGTTAAAAACGCAAGGTTTTCAGCTTTTTATTTAGCATTTTTCCATTAGCGTCTAGCGGTGTTTTTTTTTTTTTTAAATTTTTAGTGTTTTTTTTTACCCACAAATATTTTTTTGGGTCAAAAAAAGTCCAAAAATGACGATTTGTGGAGTTTTACTGCGTTTTTCAGCATTTTTCAGTATTACAGCTAAAAAACACCCGTATTCACCCCCTTGTCATCTCTCGCCTTGACTATTGTAACTCCCTCCTCATTGGCCGACCTCATCGCAGGCTTTCCCCTCTTCAGTCTATCATGAATACTGCTGCCAGACTCATCCACCTTACTAACCGTTCTGTATCTGCCACCCCTCTCTGCCAATCCCTCCACTGGCCCCCATTCAGTGTCCTCCACCCCTCTCTGCCAATCCCTCCACTGGCTTCCCATTCAGTGTCCTCCACCCCTCTCTGCCAATCCCTCCACTGGCTTCCCATTCAGTGTCCTCCACCCCTCTCTGCCAATCCCTCCACTGGCCCCCATTCAATGTCCTCCACCCCTCTCTGCCAATCTCTCCACTGGCTTCCCATTCAGTGTCCTCCACCCCTCTCTGCCAATCCCTCCACTGGCTTCCCATTCAGTGTCCTCCACCCCTCTCTGCCAATCCCTCCACTGGCTTCCCATTCAGTGTCCTCCACCCCTCTCTGCCAATCCCTCCACTGGCCCCCATTCAGTGTCCTCCACCCCTCTCTGCCAATCCCTCCACTGGCCCCCATTCAGTGTCCTCCACCCCTCTCTGCCAATCCCTCCACTGGCCCCCATTCAGTGTCCTCCACCCCTCTCTGCCAATCCCTCCACTGGCCCCCATTCAGTGTCCTCCCCCCCTCTCTACCAATCCCTCCACTGGCTTCCCATTGCCCAACGGATAAAATTCAAAATATTAACAATAACATATAAAGCCATTTATAACTCCGCCCCAAATTACATCATCGATCTTGTCTCTAAATATCACCCAAACCGTCCTCTCCGCTCCTCGCACGACCTCCTGCTCTCTAGCTCCTTTGTCTCCTCCTCCCATGCTTGTCTCCAGGACTTCTCCAGAGCTTCCCCCATCCTCTGGAATTCTCTACCCCAATTTATCAGACTATCGCCTACTCTGCTTACTTTTAGGTGATCTCTGAAAACCTCTCTCTTCAGGGAAGCCTATCCTGCCCTCAGCTAATAATGGAATCTTCTACTCTTCCAACCAGTCCATCCCCCACAGTTACTACCTTTTGTACCACTAGCCCCTCCCTCTTGATTGTAAGTGCCCAGGATCAGGGCCCTCCTATCCCTCTTGCATTGAACTGTATTGTTACTGTATTGTCTCCCATTATATTGTAAAGCGCTGAGCAAACTGTTGGCGCCATAAATCCTGTATTATAATAATAATTAAAAAAAAAACTCCTCTAGAAACCCACTAGTTCTGGGGCTTTTTTTCCAGCCAAAAACCGTTGATTTCGTCTATGTGTGCATGGACACATAGGATAACATGCTGGGGGGGTTTACTAGCTGTAGAAAAAAAGTAAAAAGCCAAAAACAGCCGCTGTAAAAACGTCCCATGTGCATGAGGACTGACAGTAAAAAAAAAAAAGAAAAAAAGGCAGATGTTCTAACCCTTCCCCTATACCAAGGGTAGACTATCTCATTGCTACAGTTGTGGTGAAACTATAAATCCTATCATGCCTCTGGGACTAATGCCTGTGGCTGCCAGAGTCTTGCATTGCCTCATGGGACTTGTAGTCCCACAGCAGTTGGAGTGCTGAGGTTGCCTACTCCTGTCCTACTCAATCCCAAACAACTAAAGCAGTGGCACATTATGTGTGCAATGTAGCCTTGAGGAAGGGGGGGGCCCACTGTGCACTGACACATAGGGTTACCACCACATCCCTTTACACCCCAACACATATTAATGACACAGGTTCTGAGGCTAATTTAATGCAGATAACGCACCAAGTGAGTTTAATTACCACCTTAATCAGCCCCAGAACCTGTGTCATTAATATGTGTTTGGGTTTAAAGGGAGGAGGTGACAACCCTACTGGCACACATGGAGGAGCTGCCGCCACTCTACCTGTACACCACAATGCCCCCCTCCTCTCCTATGTGCCCCCCCCCCCAGCAGCACTGACCCTCTGTGGCTCCCCTGCAGCTTCCGGCTCCTCCAGATTGTATTGCTGTAAAGGAGCCACAGGGGCATTTGCCTCTGAAAGCAGATCCCCCCTACTTTTCCAACCCCCCCCCTTCTTGTACTGCGCCCCCTCACTGATCCCCCATTCATGCCCCCACCATGCCCACTGTGCACGGACACACCTTGCACATATGGAGGAGCTGCAGCAGTTTTACATGTACTCCAAAATGCCCCTTTCTGCTCTTATGTACCCCCCCCCCACACACACACACACACAGGGCCAATCCTCTGTGGCTCCCCTGTAGCTTCTCCTTCCTTCCCATCCCACCGAATTCAAGTGCTCTAAAGGAGCCACAGGGGGATTTGCCTCTGGAAGTGGATCCCCTGCTACTGTTCTGCCCCCCCTTCCTTGTATTGCACCCCCCTTCACCGATCCTCCGTGCCCTCTGCCTGCAGCTCTGACAGCCAGCTTCCCCTTCCCCTCCCTCCTGCCGACTGTAGCTGCTGCTGGGGAAGGAGTTGACAGAACTGAATTCCAATGGGCTGGGGAGGAAAGGGCTAGATGATGCTGTAGCCAGGAAATGAGGCGAAGCTCTATCTGACTTGCTGCAGCTTCTAATGCACACTGTGAGAAGCTCACAGTGTGCAATGGATATAGGGGTAGGCAATTCCAGTGTAGGAGAGGAGTCTGTACCACTGTGCAAGACTGAAGGAAAGTTGGACCAAAAAGAGTGGATAGGGGTGCTGAGTGATTTTGATTGCAAAAAATGAACATGCTGCACAGAGCTCTGTGGGGAAGCAGTGGTCTCTCTACAGAAGTCCGCCCCCCCCCCCTCCAAAGAGTCATAGTTGGAGCTCACCAATCAGCAGGGAGCATAAACTTTGCTGAATGGAGAGCTATAGATCTGGCTCAGTAGAGGGCTTTGTCGGACCTCTGCAGAGAGACCATTGCTTCTACACAGAGACCTGGCTCAGTAGAGGGCTTTGTCGGACCTCTGCAGAGAGACCATTGCTTCTACACGGAGACCTGGCTCAGTAGAGGGCTTTGTCGGACCTCTGCAGAGAGACCATTGCTTCTACACAGTGACCTGGCTCAGTAGAGGGCTTTGTCGGACCTCTGCAGAGAGACCATTGCTTCTACACGGAGACCTGGCTCAGTAGAGGGCTTTGTCGGACCTCTGCAGAGAGACCATTGCTTCTACACAGTGACCTGGCTCAGTAGAGGGCTTTGTCGGACCTCTGCAGAGAGACCATTGCTTCTGCACGGACACCTGGCTCAGTAGGGCTTTGTCGGACCTCTGCAGAGAGACCATTGCTTCTACACAGAGACCTGGCTCAGTAGAGGGCTTTGTCGGACCTCTGCAGAGAGACCATTGCTTCTACACGGAGACCTGGCTCAGTAGAGGGCTTTGTCGGACCTCTGCAGAGAGACCATTGCTTCTACACAGAGACCTGGCTCAGTAGAGGGCTTTGTCGGACCTCTGCAGAGAGACCATTGCTTCTACACGGAGACCTGGCTCAGTAGAGGGCTTTGTCGGACCTCTGCAGAGAGACCATTGCTTCTACACGGAGACCTGGCTCAGCAGAGGGCTTTGTCGGACCTCTGCAGAGAGACCATTGCTTCTACACGGAGACCTGGCTCAGTAGAGGGCTTTGTCGGACCTCTGCAGAGAGACCATTGCTTCTACACAGTGACCTGGCTCAGTAGAGGGCTTTGTCGGACCTCTGCAGAGAGACCATTGCTTCTACACGGACACCTGGCTCAGTAGGGCTTTGTCGGACCTCTGCAGAGAGACCATTGCTTCTACACGGAGACCTGGCTCAGTAGAGGGCTTTGTCGGACCTCTGCAGAGAGACCATTGCTTCTACACGGAGACCTGGCTCAGTAGAGGGCTTTGTCGGACCTCTGCAGAGAGACCATTGCTTCTACACAGAGACCTGGCTCAGTAGAGGGCTTTGTCGGACCTCTGCAGAGAGACCATTGCTTCTACACGGAGACCTGGCTCAGTAGAGGGCTTTGTCGGACCTCTGCAGAGAGACCATTGCTTCTACACGGAGACCTGGCTCAGCAGAGGGCTTTGTCGGACCTCTGCAGAGAGACCATTGCTTCTACACGGAGACCTGGCTCAGCAGAGGGCTTTGTCGGACCTCTGCAGAGAGACCATTGCTTCTACACGAAGACCTGGCTCAGCAGAGGGCTTTGTCGGACCTCTGCAGAGAGACCATTGCTTCTACACGGAGACCTGGCTCAGCAGAGGGCTTTGTCGGACCTCTGCAGAGAGACCATTGCTTCTACACGGAGACCTGGCTCAGCAGAGGGCTTTGTCGGACCTCTGCAGAGAGACCATTGCTTCTACACGGAGACCTGGTCAGTAGAGGGCTTTGTCGGACCTCTGCAGAGAGACCATTGCTTCTACACGGAGACCTGGCTCAGCAGAGGGCTTTGTCGAACCTCTGCAGAGACCATTGCTTCTACACAGAGGTCTGGCTCAGCAGAGGGCTTTGTCGGACCTCTGCAGAGAGACCATTGCTTCTACACGGAGACCTGGCTCAGCAGAGGGCTTTGTCGGACCTCTGCAGAGAGACCATTGCTTCTACACGGAGACCTGGCTCAGCAGAGGGCTTTGTCGGACCTCTGCAGAGAGACCATTGCTTCTACACGGAGACCTGGCTCAGCAGAGGGCTTTGTCGGACCTCTGCAGAGAGACCATTGCTTCTACACGGAGATCTGGTCAGTAGAGGGCTTTGTCGGACCTCTGCAGAGAGACCATTGCTTCTACACGGAGACCTGGCTCAGCAGAGGGCTTTGTCGGACCTCTGCAGAGAGACCATTGCTTCTACACGGAGACCTGGTCAGTAGAGGGCTTTGTCGGACCTCTGCAGAGAGACCATTGCTTCTACACGGAGACCTGGCTCAGCAGAGGGCTTTGTCGGACCTCTGCAGAGACCATTGCTTCTACACGGAGACCTGGTCAGTAGAGGGCTTTGTCGGACCTCTGCAGAGAGACCATTGCTTCTACACGGAGACCTGGCTCAGCAGAGGGCTTTGTCGGACCTCTGCAGAGAGACCATTGCTTCTACACGGAGACCTGGCTCAGCAGAGGGCTTTGTCGGACCTCTGCAGAGAGACCATTGCTTCTACACGGAGACCTGGCTCAGCAGAGGGCTTTGTCGGACCTCTGCAGAGACCATTGCTTCTACACAGAGGCCTGGCTCAGCAGAGGGCTTTGTCGGACCTCTGCAGAGAGACCATTGCTTCTACACAGAGACCCAGCGGGCATGTCAGATCTCTGCAAAGAGACTGCTGCTTACGCACAGAAAGCACGTTTTTTTTTTTCTGCAGCAGGGGAAAAGCTTTTTAACTCTTTCTAAAAAATAAATTGTTAGTCTATGCGTAATCTTTGATACATCTGGAATGTATTTCGACGATTTTTCACTGAAAGTTCAATTGTCCTTTAAAAATGCAAAGGAAATCGCTCATTAAGCTGCCGAATTTTTTATTTTTTTTTCCTCCGGTGCTCCAGGCCCCGTCTTCTTACTGCTGGACTGATGCAGCAGATATTAAAATATCACCGACTTAGTCAGCCGTGTCACATTAATTTCTCTCCGACTGAATCCAGAGCCCATCGCCAGTCTTCCTTGTCATTGATTGAACGCCGTACAATGCAGCTGAGGCCGAGATTAAATCAATTAAACATCAGCCAGCCTATTCTTCTCCTGAGCAGCAGATGGGCCGAGAGGCAAACATCAGCGTGTAATCTGTTTAGGGGGAAGCCTGCGGCGGCGAGCGCTTGGCAATTAGCGGCGGGGCATCATGCGAGTCCCGGGACGGAGGAGAGGGGTGGTCTGGCTTGAAAAGTATAACTGGCAGTGAAAAGGAGAAATTAATCTTATCTTAGGAATGATTCACAGCTGCTGCTTGACTTATGGGCCCCGTTACATGACGTCAGGCGGGGCCCGCATGTGTTACGTGAATGTTGTTGCCAAAAAAAAAAAATGCAAGGTCACACACCGCAACCTCTCCCTGAATATACAGTATTACACGCTGATTGTGACGTCATCATTGCGTAGCCGACTTAGCTCCCACACCTATATACCCCCTATGGACCAGCGAGTTGTATATTTCCACTACAGGCCTGTTTATATTTGGCAGAAACTTTAGTAATATATATCTTATTATTTTTTGCCGTAAATAAATACATAAATAAATAAAATAATAATAATAATAATATATATACAGTGGGGCAAAAAAGTATTTAGTCACCACCAATTGTGCAAGTTCTCCCACTTAAAAAGATGAGAGAGGCCTGTAATTGGCATCATAGGTAGACCTCAACTATGAGAGACAAAATGAGAAAAATAATCCAGACAATCACATTGGCTGATTTGGAAAGAATTGATTTGCAAATTATGGTGGAAAATAAGTATTTGGTCACCTACAAACAAGCAAGATTTCTGGCTCTCACAGACCTGTACCTTCTTCTTTAAGAGGCTCCTCTGTCCTGCACTCATTACCTGTATCAATGGCACCTGGTTGAACTTGTTATCAGTATAAAAGACACCTGTCCACAACCTCAAACAGTCACACTCCAAACTCCACTATGGTGAAGACCCAAGAGCTGTCGAAGGACACCCAAAACAAAATTGTAGACCTGCACCAGGCTGGGAAGACTGAATCTGCAATAGGCAAGCAGCTTGGTATGAACAAATCAACTGTGGAAGCAATAATTAGAAAATGGAAGACATACAAGACCACTGATAATCTCCCTCGATCTGGGGCTCCACGCAAGATCTCACCCCGTGGGGTCAAAATGATCACAAGAACGGTGAGCAAAAATCCCAGGACCACACGGGGGGACCTAGTGAATGACCTGCAGAGAGCTGGGACCAACGTAACAAAGGCTACCATCAGTAATACACTACTCCGCCAGGGACTCAGATCCTGCAGTGCCAGACGTGTCCCCCTGCTTAAGCCAGTGCATGTCCGGGCCCGTCTGAAGTTTGCTAGAGAGCATTTGGATGATCCAGAAGAGGATTGGGAGAATGTCATATGGTCAGATAAAACCAAAATAGAACTGTTTGGTAGAAACACAACTCGTCGTGTTTGGAGGAGAGAGAATGCTGAGTTGCATCCAAAGAACACCATACCTACTGTGAAGCATGGGTGTGGCAACATCATGCTTTGGGGCTGTTTCTCCGCAAAGGGACCAGGACGACTGATCCATGTACAAGACAGAATGAATGGGGCCATGTATCATGCCATGAGTGCAAACCTCCTTCCATCAGCAAGGGCATTGAAGATGAAACGTGGCTGGGTCTTCCAACATGACAATGATCCCAAACATACCGCCCGGGCAACAAAAGAGTGGCTTCGTAAGAAGCATTTCAAGGTCCTGGAGTGGCCTAGCCAGTTTCCAGATCTCAACCCCATAGAAAACCTTTGGAGGGAGTTGAAAGTTCGTGTTGCCCAGCGACAGCCCCAAAACATCACTGCTCTAGAGGAGATCTGCATGGAGGATGGGCCAACATACCAGCAACAGTGTGTGCCAACCTTGTGAAGACTTACAGGAAACGTTTGACCTCTGTCATTGCCAACAAAGGATATATAACAAAGTATTGAGATGAACTTTTCATATTGACCAAATACCTATTTTCCACCATAATTTGCAAATAAATTCTTTCCAAATCAGCCAATGTGATTGTCTGGATTTTTTTTCTCATTTTGTCTCTCATAGTTGAGGTCTACCTATGATGCCAATTACAGGCCTCTCTCATATTTTTAAGTGGGAGAACTTGTACAATTGGTGGCTGACTAAATACTTTTTTGCCCCACTGTATATATAAAATGATTATTATTATACAGGATTTATATAGCACCATGAGTTTGCTCAGCGCTTTACAAAATGAAGGTAGACATTACAGTTACAATATAGTTTGCTACAAGAGGAAACAGCGGGCCCGGCTCGTTAGAGCTTACAATCTAGGAGATATATATATATACAGTGCTCAGCATAAATGAGTACACCCCGTTTGAAACGTAGGATTTTAATCAATATCTCAATGAACACAAAGAACAATTTCCAAAATTTTGACAAAACTGAGATTTATAGAACATTTGTTTCGCTCATTACATGAAAGGTTAATAATATAACTTAGATCACAAAATCTTCAGTTTACTTAAATTAGCTGATGGAAAAATGAATCCACCCCACAACAAAAACGACTACGTCTAGCATTTTGTATGACCTCCATGATTTGTAAGGACGGCACCAAGTCTTCTAGGCATGGAATGAACAAGTTGGCGACATACTGCAACATCAATCTTTTTCTATTCTTCAAGAACGACCTCTTTCAGAGCCTGGATGCTGGATGGAGAGTGATGATCAACTGGACTCTTCAGAATTCCCCATAGGTGTTGGATTGGGTTCAGATCAGGAGACATACTTGGCCACTGAATCACTGTCACCCGGTTCTTCTTCAGAAATCCAACAGTGGCCTTAGATGTGTGTTTTGGATCATTGTCATGTTGGAAAAGTGCACGACGACCGAGGGAGCGGAGTGATGGTAGCATCTTCTCTTTCAATACAGAGCAGTACATCTGTGAATTCATGACACCATCAATGAAATGCAGCTCCCTGACACCAGCAGCACTCATGCAGCCCCACAGAAGGACACCGCCACCACCATGTTTCACTGTAGGCACCATGCATTTTTCTTTGTACTCCTCACCTTTGCAAGGCCATACAGCTGTGAAGCCATCAGTTCAGAGAACATCTCTCCAGAGTACCTAGTCCCAGTAGTCTTCTTCTTTTTCAGCATGGGCCCTGGCAAATTCTAGGTGGGCTTTTTTGTGCACGGGCTTTAGAAGAGGCTTCCTTTATGGATGACACCCATGCATGCCATTCCTCTGCACTGTACACCGTATTGTGTCACAGGAAACAATCACCCCAGTTTGGCTTTCTACTTCTTTAGCTAACTGCAGTGAACTTAAATTGTGATTTTCTTCAACCCTTCTCATCAGTAGACGCTCCTGTCGAGTTGTTAACTTCCATGGACGGGCTTGACGTCTCTGTGAGATGGTTGCTGCTCCATCTTTGTTAAATTTTTGTATCACTTTTGCTACAGTATATTGACTGATAAGTAAAGCTTTTCTGATCTTCTTGTAGCCTTCACCTGTCTTGTGTAAAGAAATTATTCTCTTTCTCGGGCCTTGTGACATTTTTCATCCATGTAGTGCCATTGCTGACAGCATGAAATGGGAGGGGTTTTCTTTGTTAAGTAACACCCTTTTATAATCAACTGTCTGCTGGACACCTGATGAATAACTAGACTTACCTGTAGTTGGATTCTTAAGTAGGATTTTGATGTCTAAACGTTTTTTGTGTGTGCAAATGAACAAATCTTGTTTCCAATCAATGATTCATATATATATACACACACACAAACGTTTTTTTCTGAAATCTTTTTTTCATATATATAATTTTTTTCCAGCAAAATGTTTCTTTCAAGAGAAAAAAAAGTCCTAGAAAAATAAAAATCTAACAAATGTCCACTAAACACCTGTTTAAATTTGGCAGTAACTTTAGTAATACATATCTTACTACTTTTTTGGTGGGGGGAAAAAAAAATGAATATAATTTTTTATTTATGTTTATTTATTTTTTTGTTTTCTTGCAAAAATTATTATTTTTTTGTCATAGACAATAAAAATCTAACAAAACTACCAAGTACACTTTTCTTCTACGTTAATGAGCATTCATAAAAAAAATATTTAGGCTAGGTTCACACCCTGTGTGTGCTGGGAACGCTTGCAACATCACGCATCTTCCCAACAATCATATGCGTTGCCCAGCAGCAAACATGAGCGGTGCCATTAATTGTTAATGGCATCCCCCCCCTGCATCTGCTAAAGTGCCTGCCAAACGCTGTGCAGTACGATTTTTAACCACATGCCGCCCAGCCACTGCATAAATACGGCGGCAGGGTGGCACGGCCGGGCAAAAGCACGTTTTAAAATGTGTGTTTTGTAAACAGGTAGGGGGCATGCGCGAGGCGCGCCGCCACCCTACCTGTCCCATTGATCACAGCCGCGGATGTCAGTCGCCGGGTCACAGCCGGTCGTTACCGGCTATGTCCCGGCGATCGGCGGCAATCGCTGACAGAGCACAGCTGCAGTAGCTGTGCTTTCTGTCAGTTCCCTGACAGCTCCAGGACACGCTGATCGGGACAGAAGAGTTTCTCTCTCCTGATCAGTGTGTTCCCTGCAGTACACACCCCGCCCCCTAGTAAAACACTCCCCTCACAGAGTTAACCCTTTCCCTGAAAAATAAATTTAACCCCTCCCCAGTGCCATTAGTACAGTGTCAGTGTTTTTTTTTTGCAGTGATCACTGTATTGGTGTCACTGGGGATGTCAGTGACCCCAAGTCAGTACCCCCCCAGTGTCAGAATGTACGCCACAGTCCCGCCAAAAGTCGCTGATCGCCGCCATAAGTCGCTGATCGCCGCCATTATTAGTATGAAAAAAACCTAAAAATCACAGTATCTTTCCCGCCATTTGTAAACACTATAACTTTCACATAAACCAATTAATTTACACGTATTGGGTTTTTGGGTTTTTTTTTTAGCAAAGACATGTCGCAGAATGCATTTTGGCAGAAATTTATGACTAAATTTGATTTTTATATTTTTTTTTACTGGACATTTATAGCAAAAAGTCCAAAATATTGTTTTTTTTCCTCAAAATTGTCAGCCTTTTTTTTTATAGCGCAAAAAATAAAAACCGCACAGGCGATCAAATACCACCGAAAGAAAGCTCAATTTATGGGGAAAAAAAAGATGTAAATTTCATTTATGTACCGTATTGCATGACCGCGCAATTGTCCGTTAAACTAGCGCAGCGCTGTATAGCAAAAAAATGGCGTAAATTGCAGTATCTATACCATAGTTTGTAGACGCTATAACTTCCACACAAAGCAATCAATATACACTTATTGGGATTTTTTTTACCAAATACATGTAGCAGAATACATTTTGGCCTAAATTTATAACCAACTTTGAGTTTACTATATATTTTTTATAGCTGAAAGTAAAAAATATCATTTTTCTTCAAACTTTTTGGCATTTTTTTTGTTTATAGCGTGAAAAATAAAAAGCGCACAGGTGATCAAATACCACCGAAAGAAAGCTCTATCTGTGTGAAAAAAAGGACGTAAATTTTGTTTGGGTGCAGCATTGCATGACCGCGCAATTATCAGTTGAATTAGTGCAGCGCCGAGTAGCAAAAAGAGGCCTGGTCATTAAGGGGGGTAAATCCTCTGGAGGTCAAGTGGTAAAAAGAGTCAGGGACTTCTTTTGCTCATTTCTCGCACTGGATAGAGTAAGGAAGGGTTATGAATAACCCCTGTTTTTTTCTTGCTATCTGTGTCTTATGGGGAGATTTCTCTTTACTTCCTGACCCAGTGCCAAAACAGGAAGTGAGAGGAAACCCCTCCAAAGTGAGGGAATCCTTGGTTGTCACTAGGATCCACAGTGCCAAGTGTCCCCATTGGAAGATGTTATCTCTACTCCTGTTCTTGTGACCACAAACAATTTTGGATTTCTTTTTCACTTTCATTCTTGATAATAATGATACAGAAGGAGAATCTCCCTAATGGGGATGCAGACCGCTATGAACAGGGCCTTCTTAACAGCATCATGGGTCCCTGAGCAAAGTATTGAACTGGGGCCCCTACCAGCCAGCTCCAATGTACGCACCTACTCTCATGAATTAAAGTATAATAGTTGATAGACTTAAACATTTATTACTACTAATACTTTATCATTTATTATAAATATTTATTAGTACTTTTCATCAGACATCCCAGGACAGCTTAGTAGAAAGTGTGACTTTCCCAGCAAATCTGGAACAGTTGGCAAGTATAATATAATGTATGATTACCCTTGGGGCCCCCATGCACCTGGGGCCCCTGGGCAGTACCCAGGGGTGCCCATGCATTAAGGTAGCCCTGACTATGAACACCTGACAGGTGTTCTAATCCCTCTCCACTCTATCCAAAATAAAAAATAAAAGTTTTGCCTTTAGTTACATTTAAAACAAAAAGAAAATAATCAGGAAAATAATAGTTCAAGGGGAAAGGGTAAGAAGGGGTTAATAAAGGATATTAGATATTCAAGGATATTAAATAGAAACATATTTTAATTAAAAAAAAAGAGTCATATTGCTTTAACTGAAATCATATGGAGATGGACGCTCATCTCTTTGATGTGCAGAGGAATGAAATAGAGTAGATATAAATGTAACAATGTTACATTTGTTTCTATCTCCAGTCTAAACAATGTTTATAAACAATGTGTCAGTTTTTCTCCATTTGATGATGACAGCAACTTCTATCTATAGTATTTTCACAGCAAGTTGGGTATTGCTGGCAAGTGGGGGGGATGGAGTGGAGGCGGGGCAGGTAGGCAGAATGTCTGCAGTGTATACTTTGATGAAGTTCGATAAGCCGCGCACAGGGCACCCAATGACCACAACTGGTTAAAGTAGATGTAAATCCTAACTAAATTCCATTTGCACTTGCTAAAGCACTATGTATCATAAACTATTGCCTTTTTTTTTAACCTCCCTAGAGGTATTCCCGAGGGTAGCTCGGGGTAAAGTTTCAGTACCAAAAGCGGTAACCCCGAGCTACACTCGGGCTTACCATGCAGTGTTGCATAGGGAGTCCCTGCAGAGCTTACCTTGTCCTGCGCTCCCACGATGCGTCCCCTGCAGCGTCCCCGGCCATCTCCTCCGGCTGATAACGGCATCCTGCTTCCGTGTTCTGTGACGTCGGGACGTACTGGCAACAGAACCGGTGGCAAATTTGAAATTTTTTAAAAAATGATTATTACATAGTAAAACATTACTGTATCAAACCATTTCACATACATTTTGTCCCGAGTGCTTTGTCCGGCGCCCTGCCTGCATTTTTACTGTTCTTTCTGCCTGGAAACTTAGAAACATCCATGGCGTCCAAAAAGCGTCCCTTTAGGTCAAAATCGGTTTTAGACCGGCTAGAGAACAGCGATAGTAAATCAGAACCACTTGCAGAATTGAGTGATAATGATTCGTGGGGGAAATTCCTCATCAGACACTGAAAACGATTCTGCGACTTTGCTCAGCGATGTGCGAACTTGGTGCTCTATTTCAAATTTCAGTGTTTTTGGTTTGATTATATTATTGAATTAAATTTATTATTATTATGTTACTATTTTTTATGAATATTTATTAAATTATAATTTATGATTTCGTGTTTCAAGTTTTATCATACCCGGGATGTTTACTAGACTCTTGTTCGGACAGATTTCAGTGAGTTATTTCTAAATTACAGGCCTACAATAAAAACAAATACATATTTCCATGGTAAAAAATGGTACCGCTTTCAGCACCAAAAATCTGAAATAATCATACCGCCAGGGAGGTTAAAGCAAAATACTTGTTTCCATCCTTTATATCATCTCAGTGCTGCTGATCTCCTGTAGTCAATTGTCAGTAAATTCCAGTCTATGCGCACTCCAGCGATGTCTGTACGGCATTCCTCATAGTGGGTTTCCTGATCATACTGTAAGAGTAACGTGACTGCATAATGTGTACTGAAAAGACTACTGGAAGCCCATGCGACAGGGTGACAACACATGAGCACCATTGCAAGACAAGAACAAAGTGTTGTCACCCTATAAAAGGGCCTGCCTGTATAGGAACCTTATGGCAGAATCACCAGGGATTATTTTAACACAAACCGCAGATTTATATAGATTGAAAATGACTTTTGAATGGACAATAACATGTTAAACCTTCTAGGATAATGCATTCATTGTATTTATATATAGTTAAAATGTTATTGTCTGGTCCATGGGCTGCCAACAAACAGACTGAAGATCCTCTCAGCTTCTTTACCTGATCTATGTCTACAAATTGGCTAATAGACACTGAAGGATAATTGAAACCCAAGAACAAAAAAAAGGATTCCTCCATAGATACAATGAAGACATGAACGTAGCCACTCAGAGACAGGAAGTTTGGCATTTACAAGGTTACATTTCAGTTTTTGTGCTTGGCTACCCTTTATGCTGACCATTTCCATTACAATCTGATACTACAATCACTATGTACAGTAGTACCGGGTCTGTCAGGAGAGGTGAGTATACACATACTTACCAAGGTTTGATTCCCTGTACCCAGGACACACTTACCCCTCCCACAGTCTACCTTAGGCTCACCTACTGACTGGGTGGTCAAGTCAAGGCCCCACTCACTTACTGAAGTGGCCCATCCAAACCCTGTCTGGAATTATGCGCCCCCTGACCACTATTGTGAATGCCTTAGGTCTCATTTACAGGAGCTTCACCCTCTAAAGCTCAATCTGTAGTGAATCACATTTGACAGGTGGTTAGAAGCTGTTCCGTTGCTTCCTCACTACTGGTGGTGAGAAGGTGTTCTGTTGCCTCCGCACCACTGGTGGTGAGAAGGTGTCCCGTTGCCTCCTCACTGGTGGTAAGAAGGTGTTCCGTTGCCTCTTCACCACTGGTGGTGAGAAGGTGTTCCGTTGCTTCCTCACTACTGGTGGTGAGAAGGTGTCCCGTTGCCTCCTCACCGCTGGTGGTAAGAAGGTGTTCCGTTGCCTCTTCATGACTGGTGGTGAGAAGGTGTTCCGTTGCTTCCTCACTACTGGTGGTGAGAAGGTGTTCCGTTGCCTCCGCACCACTGGTGGTGAGAAGGTGTCCCGTTGCCTCCTCAACACTGGTGGTAAGAAGGTGTTCCGTTGTCTCTTCACCACTGGTGGTGAGAAGGTGTTCCGTTGCCTCCACACCACTAGTAGTGAGAAGGTGTTCCGTTGCCTCTTCACCACTTGTGGTGAGAAGGTGTTCCGTTGCCTCTTCACCACTGGTGGTGAGAAGGTGTTCGGTTGCCTCCGCACCACTGGTGGTGAGAAGGTGTCCCGTTGCCTCCTCACCACTGGTGGTAAGAAGGTGTTCCGTTGCTTCCTCACCACTGGTGGTAAGAAGGTGTTCCGTTGCTTCCTCACCACTGGTTGCAATCTCTAGCCTCCATCACTGTGCCACAACTGAAAGCAATGCACATGGTTGTGGGGCAGCTCCAGTCAGTTGAATGGTTTGTGTTTGGTCAAATGCAAAGGTAGGAATCATTTTGCGCCCCCCCCCCCCACCCACCCACTGCCTTTTCAGCTAAAGGGGAGCAGTTGAGGGGCAATTAAAATGCAACTCAACCTTCAGCCACAAGTTTAATCATAGCAGAAACTTAAATAAAGGTGACACTGTGATTCCAGAATACAACCTAGGGCAGAACACCAAAATGCAGGACTGTCCTAGCAAATCCGGGACAGTTGGTACCTAGGTACACTATACTGCCAAAAGTATTGGGACACCCTCCAAATCATTGGATTTATGTGTTCCAATCACCTCCATGGCCAGTGGTGTATTTAGGTTTTGTGTTGCCCTAGGCAACACAAAAATCGCCCACCCCCACGGACACTGACCAACACCCTCCCCCCCTTCCCCCTCCGCAGAGAGAGCCTGACATTGACCAACAACACCCCTGCCCCCCACGTGTGAGAGCCTTCCATTATTGCCCCCTCCCGGTGATAGAAAGAAAGACACCCATCTTCACAGCTCCGGACATCCCCGGAAATGAGAGTCAGGCTCTACCTACACCATCAAGCAACCAGCAGCCTCTCTTGGATCCCACCTGGTTCCTATCCCTTCTTCCATCCCTTCTTCTGGGGGGAGGTGCTGCCCCCCTGAAAAATGCCACCCTAGGCAAGTGCCTTGTGGTAAATACACCCCTGTCCATGGCCCCAGGTGTTTAAAATCAAGCAACTAGGCCTGCAGACTGCTTATACAAGCATCTGTGAAAGAATGGGTCGCTCTCAGGAGCTCAGTGACAACCAAGCGTGGTCCCGTGATAGGTTGCCACCTGTGCAATAAGTCCATCCGTGACATTTCCTGGCTACTAAATATTCCACGCTCAACTGTTAGTGGGATTATAACAAAGTGGAAGCAACTGGGAACAACAGCAACTCAGCCACCAAGTGGTAGGCCACGTAACATGACAGAGCGGGGTCAGCACATGCACAGTGCGCAGAAGTTAGCAACTGTCTGCACAACGACAGTACGTAGAGAGCTTCATGGAATGGGTTTTCATGGCTGAGCAGCTGCATCCAAGCCTTACATCACCAAGCGCAAAGCAAAGCGTTGGATGCAGTGGTGTAAAGCACGCCGCCACTAGACTCTAGAGCAGTGGAGACGTGTTCTCTGGAGTGACAAATCACATCTCTGAAAATTTGGTGGACGTTTCTGGGTTTGGTGGTTGCCAGGAGAACAGTACTTGCCTGACTGCATTGTGCCAAGTGTAAAGTTTGGTAGAGGGGAATTATGGTGTGGGGTTGTTGTTCAGGGGTTGAGCTTGGCCCATTAGTTCCAGTGAAGGGAACTCTTAAGGCGTCAGATATTTTGGACAATTTCATGCTCCCAACTTCGTGGGGGACAGTTTGGGGATGGCCCCTTCCTGTTCCAACATGACTGCGCACCAGTGCACAAAGCAAGGTCAATAAAGACATGGATGAGCCAGTTTGGGGTGGAAGAACTTGACTGGCCTGCACAGAGTCCTGACCTCAACCCCATAGAACACCTTTAGGATGAGTTAGAGTGGAAACTGCCAGCCAGGCCTTCTCATCCGACATCAGTGCCTGACCTCACAAATGCACTTCTGGAAGAATGGTCCAACCTTCCCATAGACACCCTCCTAAACCTTGTGGACGGCCTTCCCAGAAGAGTTGAAGCTGTTATAGCTGCAAAGGGCGGGGCCAACTCAATATTGAACCCTACGGACTAAGACTGGGATGCCATTAAAGTTCATGTGCGTGGAAAGGCCGGCCGACCAATACTTTTGGCAATATAGTGTATGTAATCTCTACTGTTACAGGAAACTGATGTTCTAATTTGTTTTGAGACCCGACAAGATCTCTTTAAATATTCACTGCTGCGCTCAAGATAGTTTTCACATATGACAGTCCTGTCAATGGTAGAGCAGACAAAGGGAGGTGGCAGTTGTTCAGGTGAGAATTGATGAGGACGCTGACTGCTGCCGTATTCCTGATTAGACACACATTGGTTTCTTTGCGGAATGGTGGTGGATTGCAGTATCTCTACAATGCAGTCATGTGACTATTAGCTTGTTATTCTTGTCCTCTAGTCAATGCGGCTTACAGTCTCTTGCCGTCTCCTCCTGTGATCCTCTTAAACGGTCTGTACAGCCGCAGCATGGCAAATTAAACAGGCTCCTTTGTTAGCGAGGCCGCCTGATCTTGTGAGCAAAAAAAAAAAATATCTTTGGATCAGTACAAAGTAAAGAGTCTTGTATGGAACGCATGCCCGCCTGCTCGTCTTTGAAGTGAGAAGCCACCGTGACCTTGATGCTATTTACAGCAGATATGCCTCATTTAGGATGGGACAGATGGGCTTATCTGATCTGGAATAAAACTGTTACTTCTTTTAATGGACCGTTTATTCCATAGATACAATTTTTACACTTCTTTGGATACATCTGCTCCCATAGAGTCATGTTGCTACTTGATAGGTCACCAAAAAAGAGAGTTCTTGGTGGACACCATTGGTTGGAAAATTCATCGGTACATAAAAGTAACCCCAACATACAAAATATTATCAAAGGAAGATAAAAGTTGAGATACTTTTCTCTCAATCATTGACACAGTTGACCTGAGCACCAACAAACAGCAGTTGTTCAAAGTGCAAATGAGGCCTTCAGTTCTTAATATCAGCTCTAAATAGATGTGAACAAAATTGAGCGTTTTCCTGAAAAGTTGGTGGAAATTAGGGAGAAACCCAATGCATTGGGAGTTAATGGTTGAAGGTAAGGTTAAAGCACAGGGAGGAAGTGGATTCTATATCAGGCCTGGCCCACTTTTTTCAGTTTTGGATACACAAGACAGATCTAAAATGTTGGATTTCTCATCACTTTCTGTCCTACTGATTGATAAGCCACCAAAAAAGCATTCTAGGTGGACACCAAGTAACCCCAACATACAGAATATTATCATAGGAACATAAAAGTTGGGATACTTTTCTCTCAATTATTGACACAGTGGGCCTGAGCACCAACAAACTGTAGATGTTCATCGTGCAAGTATGGCCTTCAATTCTTGTTTTTTAGCTCTAAATAGGAAAGAGCAAAATGTAGTGTTTTTCTGAAATGTTGATGGAAATTGAAGAAAACCAATGCATTTGAGTCAATGGTGGAAGGTGAAGTTAAAGCATGTGTTAAGCCTTTTTTTTTTCTTTTTCTTCAGTTTTGGATACACCAGGCAAATCTAAAAAAATGTTTCCCATCACTTTCTGTCTTGGTGATTAATAAGTCACCAAAAAAGAGAGTTCTTGGTGGACACCATTGGTTGGAAAATTCATCGGTACATAAAAGTAACCCCAACATACAAAATATTATCAAAGGAAGATAAAAGTTGAGATACTTTTCTCTCAGTCATTGACACAGTTGACCTGAGCACCAACAAACAGCACTTGTTCAAAGTGCAAATGAGGCCTTCAGTTCTTGATATCAGCTCTAAATAGATGTGAACAAAATTGAGCGTTTTCCTGAAAAGTTGGTGGAAATTAAGAGAAACCCAATGCATTGGGAGTTAATGGCTGAAGGTAAGGTTAAAGCACAGGGAGGAAGTGGATTCCATATCAGGCCTGGCCCACTTTTTTCAGTTTTGGATACACAAGACAGATCTAAAATGTTGGATTTCCCATCACTTTCTGCCCTACTGATTGATAAGCCACCAAAAAAGCATTCTAGGTGGACACCAAGTAACCCCAACATACAGAATATTATCGTAGGAACATAAAAGTTGAGATACTTTTCTCTCAATTATTGACACAGTGGACCTGAGCACCAACAAACTGTAGATGTTCAACGTGCAAGTATGGCCCAGGGGCGGACTGACCATTCGAGCACTCGGGCACTGCCCGAGGGCCCGGGCTCAGTGGGGGGCCCCATGAAATGCCCCTGGTACCTTTTTTTTTTATAGGCTTTTTTGGGTGTGTTTTGAGTGTGGGCAAGGACACAGGGGCCCCATGATCCCCTATTGCCTGGGGGCCCCATGAATTGTCAGTCCGCCCCTGGTATGGCCTTCAATTCTTGTTTTTTAGCTCTAAATAGGAAAGAGCAAAATGTAGTGTTTTTCTGAAATGTTGATGGAAATCGAAGAAAACCAATGCATTTGAGTCAATGGTGGAAGGTGAAGTTAAAGTATGTGTTAAGCCTTTTTTTTTTTCTTTTTCTTCAGTTTTGGATACACCAGGCAAATCTAAAAAAATGTTTCCCATCACTTTCTGTCTTGGTGATTAATAGGCCACCAAAAAAGAGAGTTCTAGGTGGACACCAGCACGTGTTAGGCCTATTTATTTTTAGTTTTGGATAGACACCCAGAGAAGTCTAAAATTTTAGATTTCCCATCAGTTTCTGTCTTGGTGACAATGGTCACCAGGACAAAAAGAGGTCCAAATGATACCACTCGTGATAACTTATGATCACCAGTAGTGGGCCAGGCCTGATATGGAATCCACTTCCTCCCTGTAGTCAAAATCAAAAGTCTAAGCCCCAGTGCTCAACCTGCAGCCTGAGGGCCACATGTGGCCCTCTGGTACATGTTCTGTGGCCCTCAGATGTCAGAAGCCTGTAGAGAGAGTGGGAGCGTTGATTTGTAATATGGTAATAGGAATGATTTGTGGTAGCCTCATGAAATGTGTCCCTAGTTTCTGACCATCATTTTATCTATTATATTCACAGTTTCTGACAGCATGATGCTACATGAGGCTACCAGATACAATTGCTATTACCACTTTAAACAATAAATGCTGTCAGGACCACACAACATGTACCTAAGGGCCAGGGGCGGACAGACCATTTGGAAACTCTGGCGCTGCCCGAGGGCCTGGGGTCAGTAGGGGGCCCCATGAGATGCCCCTGGTACCTTTATCATAGGCTTTTTTGAGTTTGGGCAAGGACACAGGGGCCCCATGATCCCCTATTGCCCGGGGGCCCCATGATTTGTCAGTCCGCCCCTGCTAAGGGCCACATGTGAATGTCAGTTTCAATAAACTTTATTAATACCACTAAATGGTCATTTTTGCATCCTTTCTACCCTCAGGTAAGACTCCTTCCCTGACTTGTTTTGATCTTACCCAGGGCATAATCCTAGTGATAAGCAGGGGCTGGCCGAATTTCTACCAGTGTGTGGCAGTTCCCACGCAACAGAAGTCAATCAATTGATCAACTTCTGTAGGAAATGTTTCCATCAATCAGCATCCGCAGTCAACCATCTTCAGCCGTTGATCGGTATATTCTTCTAGCACCGGGTGCCGTGGTCAAAATACAATGTGCCAGCCGGAAGGGAATTCCTCCATCGCCCTTGTTTGTGGCTGAATGGAAAGAAAACTAACAGCACATGGCCATCTTAAGCCCTGGTTAAGTCATGTTCAGCGGGAACCAGGATACAAGAATTGCCATTTAGTGGTATTAAAGTTTATTGACATTGAAAAAAAAGTACAGTAGTGTGCAGCCTCTAATTTCATTTGTTCAGGACCAGGGGCGGACTGACCGTTTGGAAACTCGGGCACTGCCTGAGGGCCCGGGGTCAGTAGGGGGCCCCATGAGATTCCCCTGGTACCTTTTTCATAGGCTTTTTTGAGTTTGGGCAAGGACACAGGGGCCCCATGATCCCCTATTGCCTGGGGGCCCCATGAGTTGTCAGTCCGCCCCTGTTCAGGACAAATAGAGATTATGAAGCAACCCAACTGGAACATAGACAGCCAAAGAAAAATTGACAGGGGGCCTAATCTTTTCATGTTCTATGCAAAGCTAAAAAATTATAATAATAACTTTTAGGATGTTTTTTTCTCTTTTTTTTGTTACGAGTCGGAGGTGGACTGACAACTCATGGGGCCCCCGGGCAATAGGGGATCATGGGGCCCCTGTGTCCTTGCCCAAACTCAAAAAAGCCTATGAAAAAGGTACCAGGGTTATCTCATGGGGCCACCTACTGACCCCGGGCCCTCGGGCAGTGCTCGAGTTTCCAAATGGTCAGTCCGCCCCTGTTACGAGTGTAACAGGATTTAAATGGCTGATGAGCATTTTTAAAGCTCCTTTAAAGAGTAACACTTTTGTTAAGAAAAATCCCCTCTGGGTGATCTATGGACACTTTTAACAAACTGTTGCAGATTCCTACCTTTTGTTATTCTGAAGAAATAGCTGTTTGTCTGTGTCCATTTGTAGAGTGAATGTGACTGGGGGCGACTTCATAATTATCAATCAGCTGCTGGACTTGCAGGGTTCTAATGAGGAAAGTAGCAGGGTCTGCATCCCTTTAGACATGATTTTCCTTTGGGAGTATTTCACCAAAAATTACATTTTTGCTGCAGGTGATGCTCAAAATCAGACTTGTATCTTAGTGCAGACTTGTAGGAAAATCACACAAGCAGAAAATTCCATTTCTGGGGGAGCGTTCTGCACACCATTTGTGCACAGAACGCCTATATTACATTGCATTTTTACAGAAAATTACAGTGCTGCGGGGGGAAAAGGAAAGGCCATTTTTAATAACAATTGTGCAGCAAGTGTATACACTGAATTTTTAGATATATCTTTATGAATATATATGCCGTATTTTGCACTCCATAAGACGCACCTAGGTTTCAGAGGCGGAAAACAAGAAAAAAAATATTCTGAACCAATGGACTGCACACATAGTACAGGAGATGACCAGAGACTGCGGACATAGTACAGGAGATGACCAGAGACTGCGGACACAGTACAGGAGATGACCAGAGACTGTGGACACAGTACAGGAGATGACCAGAGACTGCGGACACAGTACAGGAGATGACCAGAGACTGCGGACACAGTACAGGAGATGACCAGAGACTGCGGACACGGTACAGGAGATGACCAGAGACTGCGGACACGGTACAGGAGATGACCAGAGACTGCGGACACGGTACAGGAGATGACCAGAGACTGCGGACACAGTACAGGAGATGACCAGAGACTGCGGACACAGTACAGGAGATGACCAGAGACTGCGGACACAGTACAGGAAATGACCAGAGACTGCAGACATAGTACAGTGGATGACCAGAGACTACGGACAGTACAGGAGATGACCAGAGACTGCGGACACAGTACAGGAGATGACCAGAGACTGCAGACATAGTACAAGAGATGACCAGAGACTGCGGACATAGTAAAGGAAATGACCAGAGACTGCGGACACAGTACAGGAGATGACCAGAGACTGCGTACATAGTAAAGGAGATGACCAGAGACTGCGGACACAGTACAGGAGATGACCAGAGACTGCGGACACAGTACAGGAGATGACCAGAGACTGCGGACACAGTACAGGAGATGACCAGAGACTGCGGACATAGTACAGGAGATGACCAGAGACTGTGGACACAGTACAGGAGATGACCAGAGACTGCGGACACAGTACAGGAGATGACCAGAGATTGCGGACACAGTACAGGAGATGACCAGAGACTGCGGACACAGTACAGGAGATGACCAGAGACTGCGGACAGTACAGGAGATGACCAAAAACTGCGGACACAGCACAGGAGATGACCAGAAACTGCGGACATAGTACAGGAGATGACCAAAGACTGCGGGCACAGTACAGGAGATGACCAGAGACTGCGGACACAGTACAGGAGATGACCAGAAACTGCGGACACAGTACAGGAGATGACCAAAGACTGCGGGCACAGTACAGGAGATGACCAGAGACTGCGGACAGTACAGGGGATGACCAGAGACTGCGGACACAGTACAGGAGATGACCAGAGACTTCGGACACAGTACAGGAGATGACCAGAGACTGTGGACAGTACAGGCATGACTAAGAGAATGCGGACCTTTGGTGAGGGAGGTGGAGAGGGTACCTGAATTTGACAGGTACCCGCAACCACTTCCGCGGAGTTGTCCTCCCTTTAGTGTGGGTACCCGGCTGATAGCTGGGTGCCCAGTGCGCATGCGCGAGAAGCGCTGCGCTTTGTGATTGGTCCAGTGTCTTCTGGGACCTGCCAGACGTCCTAGAAGACACCGTACTATTCACAAAGCGCAGCGCTTCTCGCGCATGCGCACTGGGCACCCGGCTGTCACAGCCGAGAGCCCACACTAAAGATGCCGACGCGGGAAGCCTTTGCAGCGCTGGACTGAGGAACAGGTAAGGTCCTGCTGCAGAGAAGAGACGAGCGGCCGGCCCGGTATTCTGACACAGCGGCAGCGGTGAACATACCGGACCGGCCACTCCATATTCGCACTGACAATTTTTTTGGGGAAAAAAGTGCGTCTTACGGAGCGAAAAATACGGCGTGAATATATATTTGCTATTTTTTTTCCCACAAAAATGAAGTTTCTCTTTTAAACAATCATGAAGCTCTTTTCATGCCTGAAAATTGACGCTGAAATACATTGAATACGGCCAAAATTGTAGCATTTCAAATATATGTCAATATATTTGGGAAGAATATTTTAAAAATATATTTCAAATATATTTTTCTTCCATGTGGGATATTGCATTTTTATTCTTGGGTGGAGATACTTTAATGTTAGAGTTTAGAAGTGCTTTCAGCTGTCAGCAGTTGGCAGGCTCCTCTCCTTGCAATGCACATCCTCTAAGTTAATTCGGGATTCAGGGTTTTTTTTTTTTGCAGAGTCGTTATCCAATCTTGGTATTTGTTTGTGTATTGATTCAGAGGGATAATCCGCCTGCGTTATAGTGCCACAGGAATTACAAGCAAATAATTACTCCGGCAGACACTTCCCAGAAGCCATTGTCCTGATGAATCATTTCTGGAAGGATCATTTAACCTTCTCCACTCTCTCACTCTTCTACCGCTGCAAATACCAACCTAACCTACGTTTCTCTCTAGTTACTGGCAGGGGCAGACTGACCATTTGGAAACTCGGGCACTGCCTGGGGTCAGTAGGGGGCCCCATGAGATGCCCCTGGTACCTTTTTCATAGGCTTTTTTGAGTTTGGACAAGGACACAGGGGCCCCATGATCCCCTATTGCCCGGGGGCCCCATGAGTTGTCAGTCTGCCCCTGGTTACTGGGTTAGCTAGGTCCTGATATAATCTATGAAATGCTTCACATCAGTGCGTTGCATTAGACGGCGGTGTGTCGCATTTTTGAAAATGACCGCTTGCTGCATCTTTTGTGCATTTGGTCAATGGCAACGCATGGAAAATGCATTAATAATGCGACATGGATTTTATTTTTGTTGATTTGATCGAGTTTATTTGTCCACATGTGCCTGCAGATTGAAAATGCATGTAAAATGCGCGCAAATCTCCTCTTGTGTTGTTTTATGTTTTAACACCATGCACTAAAAACATGCTAAAAATGCATTATGTGCTTTGAGGAAAACACCTGTGCATTTTATAATTCAATAAAAAGAATGGGCCCTTGTGAAGGCCATACATGGGTCAAATTCCGAACAAATTTTTTTTTAGAAACTCGGAAATTCAGTGCATTTTTGTAGTCCGATGGTCAGGGGCAGACTGACCATTGGAGCATTCGGGCACTGCCTGAGGGCCTGGGGTCAGTAGGGGGCCCCATGAAATGCTCCTGGTACCTTTTTATAGGCTTTTTTGGGTGTGCGCAAGGACACAAGGGCTCTTTTATCCCCTATTGCCTGGGGGCCCCATGAGTTGTCAGTTCGCCCCTGCCGATGGCGCCACCATTGATTTCTAAACTCGACCAACCAAGCCTTCAATTTCACCTCATGTTGTTACAGAAAAGGATTTTCATGGCTGAGAATCTTCTTTTTTTTCCAGGTCACAGCTCATGCTTCTTTATTTCAATGATATTTTTCGCACAATTCTCCCATCATTGATTAGAAATTCTTTTGTTTTTCAAAATATCACTGAAATTCGATGGCCGTACGAAAACCTATGCTGCGGCCAGGGGCGGACTGACAACTCATGGGGCCCCCGGCAATAGGGGATCATGGGGCCCTTATCCTTGCCCAAACTCAAAAAAGCCTATGAAAAAGGTACCAGGGGCATCTCATGGAGCCCTCTACTGACCCCGGGCCCTCGGGCAGTGCCCAAGTTTCCAAATGCTCAGACCGCCCCTGGCTGCGGCCCACTAATGGTCTGAAATCTGAACGAAAATTCTTAGTTACGATTATCGAAAGGATATTCTTTTGGAATTCAACTTGTGTATGGACCGCATTAGGGTCACCATACACATTGCAATCTGGCTGTATGCAGAGGTTACCCCCAAAAGAGCTACTGATGGGTCCGCTAATTCTGGGGGGTGTCAACCCTTCTGGCAATGCCACATCCTCTGACACCCTATGGATAAAGAAGGGGGTTTTATTTTGGGAAATACTCCCCACAAAGCAATGTATACTGATCAGCCATAACATTATGACCACCCATCATACCCTATCAAGACATGGACTCTACTAGACCTCTGAAGGTATGCTGTGGTATCTGGCATCAAGCCGTGAGTAGAAGATCCTTAAAGTGGAGTTCCACTTACACTGTAAAAAAAAATAAAAGTCAGCAGCTACAAAAACTGTAGCTGCTGACTTTTAAAAAACAGCCACTTACCTGTCCCTCGGTCCTGCGGTGTCCTCCCCGCAGCCCGTTTCACCGGTCGTCTGGTGTTCCTGGTGCTGGCATCTTCAGTGTGGGCACCTGGCTGTGACAGTTTGTGGCTTCACAGTCCACTCCGCATGCGTGAGCAGTGCTGCCCTTTCTGAATGGTCCCGCAGTCTTCTAGGACATGTCCCAGAAGACTACGGGGAGGGAGAGGGGGGGCAACTTCCACTTCCAATCACCTAGTTAGGTGATTGCAGCAGAAGTGGGAGCGGGTACCTGTCAATTTTTGTTCCCCGCTCCCCAAATCCTTAATGGGGAGCGGGGGACCAGTCTTTAAAGCGGAACTTCCCCTTTTGGGTGGAGCTCCGCTTTAAAGTCCTGTAAATTGTGAGGTGATGCCTCTATGGATCAGATTTTTTTCCAGCACATCCCACGGAGACTCGATTGGATTGAGATCTGGAAGGTTTAGAGGCCAAGTCAACCTTTCCAACTCGTTGCTGTGTTCCTCCAGCAGGGGCGGACTGGCAACTCATGGGGCCCCCGGGCAATAGGGGATCATGGGGCCCCTGTGTCTTTGCCCAAACTCAAAAAAGCCTATGAAAAAGGTACCAGGGGCATCTCATGGGGCCCCCTACTGACCCCGGGCCCTCGGGCAGTGTCCGGGTTTCCAAATGGTCAGTCCGCCCCTGTCCTCAAGCCATTCCTGAATTCATCAGACCAGGCCACCTTATTCCATTTTTTCGTGGTCCAGATCTGATGTTCATGTGCCCATTGTAGGTGCTTTTGGCTGTGGACATGGGTCATCATGGGCTCCCAGACTACAGCTACACAGCCCCATACACAGGGGCGGACTGACCATTCAGGTGCTTGGGCACTGCCTGAGGGCCCAGGGTCAGTAGGGTGCCCCATGAGATGCCCCTGGTACCTTTCATAGGCTTCTTTGGGTGTGGTTTGAGTGTTGGCGAGGACACAGGGGCCCCATGATCCCCTATTGCCCGGGGGCCCCATGACTTGTCAGTCCGCCCCTGCCCATACACAACAAACTGCGATGCTCTATGGGTTCTGACACCTTTTCATCAGTACCAGCATCCACTTTTTCAGCTTGGATTGAATTACATGGGCCAGCCTTCGCTCCCCATGTGCATCACTGAACCTTGGCTGCCCATGACCATCTGGCTTGGATCACTTCTGGTCGGTCCTGACCACTGCAGACCGGGAACATCCCACAAGAGCTCTAGGTTTAGAGCTGCTCTATTCCAGTCGTCTAGCCATTACAGTTTGGCCCTTGTCAAAGTTCCTCAAATCCTTAAATTTGCCAATTTTTTTTTTTGCCTTCAACACACCAACTTCAGGGACAACATGTTCACTTGCTGCCCACCCACTCTAAGGTGCCATTGCCACAAGATAATCAATGTGTATTCACTTTACCTGTCAAATGCTATGGCTGATTGGTGTACGGAATGTCAATAGCAATAAGCAATGACAGGTAACAATTTTGTACAATATCACAAACAATCAGTGGACCTCATTGAGTGCATCTGAACCCTATAGCGAGGTGCTAACTAAAAGGGAAGCTAAAAGGTTCTTCATTCTCTCCAAACCCCTCCTACTGGCCAATTAACTATCAATTGTTGGGGCCCATAGTTCCTGCATTGGAGTGCCCAGATTTAAATGGATCCCTCAGTAAAGGATGGTAATGGTAAAAGAATGAATAAAATTCAGCCTTTTCAGCCCAGTCTGTGCAGCAGCGGGTGTGAGCTCCATGGACCTAGGGCTACATACAGTATACAATCTTTGTACATTCAATTGTAAATGTACCTAAACTACGTAATATGAGGATCTTCTCACATTATCCAATCAGGCAGGTCCTTGCACTACCTTTTTTTTTTTTTTATAAACTATTTTTATTATATCAAAATTCAAATACAATAACACTACCTATTTATTCCTCCCACTGACACTATCAATGGGTCACTATTCCTTCCACTGACTCCATCAATAGGGCACCATTTCTTCCCACTGACGCCATCAATAGGTCAATATTCTTTCCATTGACATCATCAATGGGTCATTATTTCTTTCACTGACTCCATCAATGGGGCACCATTTCTTCCCACTGTCGCCATCAATAGGTCAATATTCTTTCCACTGACACCATCAATGGGTCACTATTCCTTTTACATCAACACCAGCAGTGGGCCGCTATTCTTCCACTGACACCATCAATGGAGTACTATTCCTCCCACTAACACCAATGCTGTGCACTATTTCTTCCACTGACACCAACAATGGGCCACTATTCTTCCACTGACAGCATCAATGGGTCACTATTCTTCCACTGACAGCATCAATGGGTCACTATTCTTCCACTGGCAGCATCAATAGGTCTCTATTCTTCCACTGACAGCATCAATGGGTCACTATTCTTCCACTGACAGCATCAATGGGTCACTATTCTTCCACTGGCAGCATCAATAGGTCTCTATTCTTTCACTAACACCATCAATGGAGCACTTATCCTCCCACTAACACCAATGATGGGCACTATTCCTCCCACTGACACCAAAAATGGGCCACTAGTCCAAGCCCAGACGCCGGGAGGCCACACATTTGCGTTTGGCCGGCGTGAAGAGGTTAATACGTATAAAAAAATCGCATTCATGGAACACTTAGGGCTCGTTCACACTTGACTTTATTTCTAACTCTTGCCAAATGCCCCTATAGTGTTTGACAGGCATTAGACAGGCGTTTGGGAAGCATTTTTTTAACGCTCCTCAAACGCTCCCCAAATGCCCTATGCGCGGTTTAGAGGCTGTCGATAGGGGTTTGCCAAGCGTTAAAACCGCTCCACAAACGCATATAATGAAGTTAAATGGTATTAACGCTCCGCAAACGCCTCGCAACCGCACTGCAAACGCCTGCCAGGCGTTTGAGAAGCGGCACCATAGACTTGAATGGGAGGCTTCAACTCCTCCTGACTCGACAAGAGGCGTCAGTTTTGCAATGACGTGATGCTAACGCTTCAGTGTGAACAGCACTGTGCGCTGCCATGTGTAGAATTTTCATAGGCATTTGAAGAGCGGCACCATAGACTTGAATGGGAGGTTTCAACTCCTCCTGACTCAACCAGAGGCATCTGTTTTCCCGTGACGAGACACTAATTTATTAATTTATTTCAGGTAGTTATATAGCGCCGTTAATTTACGCAGCACTTTCCATATACATTGTACATTCACATCAGTCCCTAACCCTCAAGGGGCGTACAATCTAAGGTCCCTAACTCACATTCATACATACACATACTAGGGACAATTTAGACAGGAGCCAATTCACCTACCAGCATGTCTTTGGAGTGTGGGAGGAAACTGGAGTATTATTATTATTATACAGTATTTATATAGCGCCAACAGTTCGCTCAGCGCTGTACATTACAATGGCAGACAATACATGAGACAGTACAATAACAATACAATGCGATGCACGAGGGGTTTGAGGGCCCTGTTCCTTGGAGCTTACAATCTAGGAGGGAGGGGATAGTGGTACGGGAGGAAAAGCTGTGGGGGATGGAGTGGCAGGAAGAGTGGAGGAGATCGGCAATTAGCAGAGGGCGGGGTAGGCTTCCCTGAAGAGGTAGGTTTTCAGGGTGCGCCTAAAGGAGAGGAGGGTAGGTGATAGTCTGATGGAGTGGGGCAGGGAGTTTCAGAGGATGGGGGAAGCCCTGGAGAAGCCCTGGAGGCGGGCATGGGAGGAGGAGACCAGGGAACTAGAGAGAAGGAGGTCTTGTGAGGAGAGGAGTGTGCGTGTTGGGCGGTACTTGGATATTAGGTCAGTGATGTAGTTCGGGGCAGTATGGTGGACAGCTTTGTACGTCAGTGTTAGGATTTTGAATTTGATGCGTTGCGCAATCGGAAGCCAGTGGAGGGATTGACAGAGGGGGGGGGGTGGATACGGAGCGGTTGGTAAGGTGGATGAGTCTGGCAGCCGTATTCAGGATTGACTGAAGCGGGGATAGCCAGCGGCGAGGCAGGCCAGTGAGGAGGGAGTTGCAGTAGTCGAGTCGTGATATGATGAGGGAGTGGATGAGCTGTTTAGTGGTTTCTGGGGTTAGGAACGTGCGGATTTTGGCGATGTTGCGGAGGTGGAGTCTACATGAGTTTGTTAGAGATTGGACTTGGGGTTGGAAGGATAGATTGGAGTCAAGAATGACACCAAGTACTCTGGCCTGCGGGGCGGGTTTGATAGTGGCATTGTTGGACGTGATGGAGAAGTCAGTGGGGGGGGGGGGCGCGGGCTGGGGGGAAGACTAGAAGCTCGGTTTTGGAAAGATTCAGTTTGAGGAAGTGGAGTGACATCCAATCTGATATGTCGTTCAGTAGGCTAGTGATTCGGGCGGAGACTGAGGGGGTGAGGTGGGGGGTTGAGAGATAGATTTGTGTGTCATCGGCATAGAGGTGGTAGTTGAAGCCGTGAGAGTGTATCAGTTGGCCAAGGGAGGAGGTGTAGATGGAGAAGAGAAGGGGCCCGAGGACAGAGCCTTGAGGGACCCCAACAGAAAGGGGGAGTGAGGGGGAGGTGGTAGCATTATAGGTAACGCTGAAGGAGCGCTGTGATAGGTAGGACGAGAGCCAGGAGAGAGCAGAGTCTCTGAGGCCAAGGGAGTGTAGTTTTTTGAGGAGTAGGGGGTTGTCGACTGTGTCGAAAGCCGCGGAGAGGTCGAGGAGCAGGAGGACTGAATAGTGGACATTAGCTTTGGCGGTTAGCAGGTCGTTGGAGAGTTTGAGGAGGGCGGTTTCGGTGGAGTGTAGGGGACAGAAGCCAGACTGTAGGGGGTCGAGGAGGTTGTTGTCATTGAGGTGAGAGCATAGGCGAGTGTAGACTAAGCGCTCAATGAGTTTGGATGTAAATGGCAGCAGAGAGATGGGTCTGAGGTTGTTCGGGTCGGTGGGGTCCAGGGAGGGCTTTTTAAGTATAGGAGTGATGTACGCGTGCTTCAGAGGGGAGGGGAATGCACCAGAAGAGAGGGAGAGATTAAAGATGAGGGTGAGGGAGCGTAGGATGGAGGAGGAGGATGATCGCAGGAGTTGTGAGGCGACAGGGACGAGGGGGCAGGTGGTCAGGCGGGCTTCAGAGAAGATCTTGGTGACCTCCTTAGTCGTAGTAAGGTCGAAGGAGTGGAGTGTTGAGCTGGCTTCAGTGTGAGGGATGTTAGGTGGGGTGGAGGTCTGGATAGTGGTGAGGCCAAGGGAGAGGGGTATTGAGGAGGTTACCAAGTGAGAGGTGATAGGTGGGGTGGAAGTCTGAGCAGCGGTGATGTCCCTGCGAATTGTGTCAATCTTGTTTTTGAAGTGATTGGCAATCTCGTGGGCGGTGAGTGAGGTGCTGGGTGGAGGTGGGGGCAGAGAGAGCAGAGAGTTGAAAGTAGAAAAGAGCCGGTGAGGATTGGAGGAGAGGGTATTGATGAGGGTCAGGAAGTAGGCTTGTTTGGCAGCGTGGAGGGAGGAGGTGTAGGTGTGGAAGGCAGATTTATAACGGGTAAACGCTAATTGTGATCTGGTTTTGCGCCATAGTCGCTCCAGCGCACGACTGCATTGTTTGAGAGTTTTGGTGTGATCAGTTTTCCAGGGCTGGGGCGGGTGGGGTCTGATGCTTCGTGTGGTTAAAGGCACTAGCGAGTCTAGAGCGGTCGACAGCGAGTTGTTATAGGCAGTCGTGGCCAGGTCGGGGCAGGACAGGGGGAGGATGCTGTCATAAAGTTGATCAGATGCAGAGTGGAAGGGGGCAGGGTTCAGGTTGCGGAGGTTTCGGTTGGTAATAGTTTGACATTTGGAGGGGTAGGTGTTAGAGGACGAGGAGACAGAGAAGGTAATAAGCTTGTGGTCAGAGAGAGGGAAGGGGGTGATTGTGAGGTTGTGGGTGGCGCAGAGATGGGAGAAGACAAGGTCCAGGATGTTCCTGTTGGAGTGGGCAGTGGATTGTATGTACTGTGCGAGTGCAAAGGAAGAGGTTAAGTGGAGGAGTTGGGATGTAGCTGGGTTATTGATGTTGACAGGGATGTTGAAGTCTCCAAGGATGATGGTGAGTAGCTCGGAAGAGAGGAAGAAGGGTAGCCAGGTGAGTACCTGGAGGAAACCCACGCAGGCACAGGAAGAACATGCAAACTCCAGGCAGGTGGTGCCATGGTTGGGATTTGAACCAATGACCCGAGTACTGCCAGGTGGAAGTGCTAACCATTTAGCCACTGTGCTGCTGCCCACACTAATGCTTCAGTGTGAATAGTACCGTGTGCTGCCATGTGCAGAAATTTCATAGGCATTTGAGAAGCGTTAGAAACGCTTCCCAAACTCCTGTCTGACGCCTGCTGACAAAGCTAGTGTGAACATATCCTTTGATGTGAAAGGAAGTAGTGAAATTCTTCCCCCAGCCCATCATGGCTGGTTCTCTTCCTCCTCCAGCGAGATAAGGATTGTGGGAAAGTGCGTCATTTTGAAAGAAAATCTTGTTTTCTAATCTGTCAGTCTGAGTTTGTCCAGCGAGAGGAAAATACATATTTCTTGTACACAAAGTATTGGAAAATGCGCCCTGTCATAGGCCTGGAAAAAGGTTACATGTCTGCTTACAGGAAGCTGCGTGCAAAAGGGAGGAAGCGCAGGCTGACATCAACAGGAAACGCCACTCCAATCTCGCCGCTGGCAACTCCAAGGCTGAGAGCTTGGAAACAATCGCTGGCCGCCACTTTAGACAAAGCGGGCAGGAAATGAGTGAATATTGGCCTGCCGAGTACACAGGAAGTGATAAAAAGCTACCTGCTTTGACTCGGGAAAAAGATAGAACCCAGCGACCGTAAAAATGGCGTTTTTGTTTTTTGTGCGCCAACTTTTCACCACTTATGGAAATACACGAATGCTGATCAGACGGGCCGGCGATGAGAGCTTTGCTAATTGTCGTCTTTTCTTGGAGATGAAACGATTCCATTTTTAAAGGATCGGTAAACCCAAACAAGTCATGGGTTCGATTCCTGACCATGGCGCCTCCTGCATGGAGTTTGCATGTTCTCCCTGTGCTTGGGTGGGTTTCCTCCGGGTGATCCAGTTTCCTCCCACACTCCAAAGACATGCTGGTAGGTTCATTGGCTCCTGTCTAAATTGTCCTAGTTTCATCCCTGCCTATGGGGGATCTCCTGCATCAGTATATGTAAGTTAGTGAGCGCAATCTGAAAAGCGACCAATGCACTAAAAGGAACCACAAAACCTTTCTAATAGAATCATAAAACAAGGAGTGCAGCGCTACATGAAATATTAGACCGAATAAACCTTTGTCACAAAGATATAAGCAATAGAAATGAGTCCACTATGGTATAATAATATGGATTCCTCAGTCCACAATGAGATTTCTGACACTGTAGGTATAATCCGGTTTTCTGTTGTGGCGATACGAATAGATTGCCTACTCACCAGAAACACAATGTTAATGCTCATATCTGGATCACACGCATCCTGGGGTCCCGGATGAAGACAACCCGATGTTAGGATCCTCTGGTAGTCCCTCAGTGGTGTGTGAGAAGGATACCGATCTGGTCTCAAAAGTGCTTGCTCCTCAGGTCTGCAGCAATGCCTGAAATACTGGGGCTGAGGTGTGGAGGCTCAGTGCCAGGTCTCCTCTACTGCCACGTCCAGCAACCTCTCCGGAGGAGTTCGGAGAGGTTGAGGTTGCTGGACGTGGATAGATAGATAGATAGATGGATGGATGGATGGATGGATGGATGGATAGATAGATAGATAGATAGATGATAGATAGATGATAGAGAGAGAGATAGATAGATAGACAGATAGATAGATAGATAGATAGATGATAGAGAGATAATAGATAGATAGATAGATAGATAGATAGATAGATAGATAGATAGATAGATAGATGATAGAGAGATAGATAGATAGATAGATAGATAGATAGATAGATAGATGATAGATGGATGGATGGATGGATGGATGGATAGATAGATAGATAATAGATAGACAGACAGATAGATAGATAGATAGATAGATAGATAGATAGATAGATACCCAAACAAAAACTTTCTGATCATCGTTAGGGCGACTCCAGACAAAACTTTTTTTTTTCTTCTTCTGTTGGGTTTTATGGCAGTTTGGGTCAGGGCTTTTTATTCAGGGGGAACGCAGTTCCGGCACCTCCAGCACTGGATGTATGCGATGGCAAGAGGTGCTGGGGTGTGCTGGAGGGTATTGATTCTTGCTGCTAGGGGATCTATTGTTCTCAGAGGGGATCTATTTTTGAACGGGGTTATTTTGCTGCTGGAGATGGATCTGTTGTTGTTAACCATTTCAAGTCTGGACACTTTTACCCCCTTCCTGTTCAGTAGGGAGAGTAGAAGCAGAGACAGCAGTATGTGTTGAGCTTAGCTCATTAACATTTCTTTTATTTCCAAGGGCGGGAAAGGTGTCGGGTGGTGGGAGTCATTAAGGCCACCTGGCAGGGGGTCTTCATTAAGAATTTGAGGTGTGAATGGTCATTAATCACTTCAAGTCCGGACACTTTCACCCTCTTCCAGTTCAGGCCAATTTTCAGCTTTCAGCGCTATCACACTTTGAATGACAATTGTGCGGTCATGCGACACTGTACCCATATGCATTTTTTAGCATTTTTTTGAGACAGATAAAACTTTATTTTGGTGTTTTTTATTCACCACTGAGATTTTTTTTTTTGCTATATATAAATGGAATAGTCCAAAACATTTTTAAAAAAGTATTTTTCAAAAATTTTGCAAATAAATGATCTTTCTTCATACATTTTGGCCAAAATGTATTCAGTTATCTTTTTAGTAAAAAAAAACAAAAAACCAAATTACTTTATAACCAAAAATTATAATTTTTCTACATTTTTATTTTATTTATTATTATTATTATTATTATTATTATTATTATGATTTGTTTGTTTTTTTAATACTGTCACCCTAGCAGTACAGTGTCACTATAGTGACACTGTACTACTTGTGGGGGGTGATGAAGATTTTTTTTTTTACACTGATTGCTTTTACACCCATAAAGGCTGTAAAAGCAATAATTTCTCCTTCTCTCTAGCTGCATTCTTGCAGCCATTGAGAAATACTGTGCAAGCTGTGATTGGTCACAGCTTGTCACACGGTACAAGGCTGTTGTGAATAGCCTTGTATCATGTGACCTCTGTGATCATTCACAGATTTCATACGTAGTAAGCAATGATGTCACAAGTGACATCTTGCTTACTACTCTTCATGTGATCACTGATTGGCCAATCAGTGATCACATGATCGGGACCTTACACAGAGGTCCCGTACAACGATCGGTGTTCCACTGTGTCCCAGGGAGCGCGCACAAGCAGGGAGTGGGGAGGCTGTTTATAAATGGCCACCCGCCCCTGCACTGCTCTCATCTGGCCATCTATATACATGGGCCGAACGGGAAGTGGTTAAGGGGGTCTTATGTTTCTGGAGGGGTTGTTTGTTGCTGGGAGGGACCTACTATTGAGGAAATGGTTTATTATTGCTGGCTGCTGGAGAGTTTAGAGATCTGTTGTTGGTGCCGGGGGTCTATTGTTCCTGGGGGATCTATTGTTGACAGGGGGCTATATTGTTTACTGCATTTTTTTTTAATCGTTAACAAATTCCAAATTACTTAGCACCACAATATGATACTTGGTTCTGTATTCTCTAAAAGGGGCAGTACTGAGAGGTGGGTAGGGGATGAAACCATAGACGGTGTTCAGAGGTGGAAAGGGGTGGAGACAAGGGGTGACTAAGAAGTGGGGAGTTCCTGCACCTATTCCCTAAGATTCCTAATTTATACAGTATGACCAATCCTCCAAAAAAAAAGGGGCACCTAACCCTGATCCTCCCAGGGGGCAAGGCTCATGACAGATGCAAGGTGCACCATGGTCTACCTAGGCCGAAGACAGGTGGAACCCACTCTTTAGGGACCAGCTGAGGCCAGTCCACCAAGTACTTGGTGAGGGGCTCTCCCGTAGAGAGACCCCTCTGGATGGGGAGAGGCAAAAGACCCGTAGGTCACAGAACCTCTCCCTCCCGACATCAGGGCAAGCCCCCCCAGACCTGTACCCTTAGGGACCATCTGAAGCCGATCCACCAAGTACTTGGTGAGGGGCTCTCCCATAGAGAGACCCCTCTGGATGGGGAGAGGCAAAAGACCCAAAGGTCACAGAACCTCTCCCTCCCGACATCAGGTTCAAGCTCCCCCCAGCTGAGGCCAATCTACCAAGTATTTGGTGATGGGCTCTCCCAAAGAGAGACCCCTCCGGATGAGGAGAGGCAAAAAACCTGAAGGTCACAGAACCTCTCCCCCTGACATCAGGCAGGCCCCCCATACCTGTACCCTTTGACTCTACAAAAAACACACATGTAGTGTAGTGCTCATGACAAAAAAAGACAACAAAAAATGTGCAATGTGCAATACACAAGGGGGCCTGTTGACCGGTTAAAAAATTGCCCTAGCAAGCCAATAGGCCAGCCCAAGGAGGTAAAGGGGGTCTTTCAGTAAAAATGGACCCCTGTGCATGACATTCCCACCTTTGCTCCTCCTGTGTCATGAAATCTTACTCTTATGGCTGTATTCTCCATCATGTAATATAAATGGAAACATACAGTATATATAGGCTATCCCGTTCATTAGAGGAACAGTGATTGGACAATTTGTGCTCCTTTTATTCCCCCTATTATCCAATGCTAGAGATGGATACAAATTGCCTCCACCATCCCTCTATAGGCCTGAACAGCAACAGTGGTCTGTGGGCGGTCAGGAGGAACAATCCCGGTGGGAACAAAGACAGCAATATAAAGCAGATGGAAGTTCCAATCTTTCTCCACTTCATTCAGAATTATATTAAAATGTTTTGGCTGGAGGCTTCAATGGGCTGCCAACCTCCGAATGCACATTGGAAACACATTTAATGAATCTCTAGCAAGAGGTTTTTTTTTAAAGATCTGAATAAAATGAGGAATGGTAAAAAAACATATCAGGTACGTTTTTTTGTTGTCTCTGTCCCATTGGTGACATTGGTGAGATTTTCCCTCACTTCCTGTCCCAAGAGAAACAGCAGAGTGAGATGAAATGCCGTTTAAGTTGTTTTGGGACAGGGGTCCTCACTGATTCCCTCTTTATTCCTGTTCTGGAGACAACCATAAAAATTGGATTTCCTATCATTATGTGTCCCATAGACTGTGACCAAAACAAATAGAGAGGTTGGATCCCGCCAGTGGGGTCACAGACATCTGTACAGACATGGAAGATGTTTTAACTTTTACTTAGAAGTCTGGAAAGAAATGCACTAAATGGACAAAAATATCTGGAGACCTGACAGTCACACCTACTATGTGGCCAAATGTATGTTGACATTGCTCCAAATGAATAAGTTCAGGTATTTTTGGTGAAGGGTGCTGTTAATGCTACAGCATCAGGGGCGGACTGACCATTTGGCCACTCGGGCACTGCCCGAGGGTCCTGGGTCAGTAGGGGGCCCCATGAGATGCCCCTAGTACCTTTCATAGGCTTTTTTGGGTGTGGTTTGAATGTGGGTGAGGACACAGGGGCAACATGATCCTCTATTGTCCGGGGGCCCCATGAGTTGTCAGTCCGCCCCTGTACAGCATTCAAAGACATTGTAGAAAATTGTGCCCTTCCAACCTTGTTCACATTTAGGCATAGATGATAGAGATGATGAAGAAGAGGTGACTTAGATAAACTAAGAAAAATTTTCAACATTACAGAACAGGTCCACCTGAATTTGACCAACTACCACCAGACATACTATGACCTGGATAAATAAAAACGTTTACAGATATACCATATTCTAACCTTGTGGTACCAGTTTGGGGAAGACTGTTTTCTGTTCCAGCATGACTGTGCCCATGTACACGACCAGGTCCATAAAGACATGATTTGACCAGTTTTGGTGTGGACTCAAGTGGCCTGCACAAAACTCGAACCTCAACCCTACTGGAAACCTTATGGATGAACTGGAATGTAGATTATAAGCCAGGTCTTCTCATCCAACATCAGTACCTGATTTCACAAATGTTATTTTGGCTTAACAGGAACAAATTCCCACAGACACACTCCAAAGTAATGTGGATAGCCTTCACAGAAGAGTGGAGGCCATTTATAGCTTCAAAACAGAGAGCCAACTCAATATTGATAGCCATGGTTTTGGATAGGGATGCCCAACAAGCTCCAATCGGTGAGATGTCAGGTGTATACAGTCATGGCCGAAATTGTTGGCACCCTTGATATTTCTCCAGGAAATCATGTATTTCTCACGAAACGTATTGCATTAACACATGTTTTGCTATACACATGTTTATTCCCTTTGTGTGTATTGGGACAAAACAAAAAAAGGGAGGAAAGAAAGCAAATTCGACATAATGTCACACAAACCTCCAAAAATGGGCTGGACAAAAGTATTGGCACCCTTTCACAACTGCGGATAAATAAGAATGTTACAAGCATGTGATGCTCCTGTAAACTCACCTGGGGCAAGTAACAGGTGTGGGCAATATAGAAATCACACCTGAAAGCAGATAAAAAGGAGAGACGTTCACTTAACCTTTGCATTGTGTGTCTGTCTGTGCCACACTAAGCATGGACAACAGAAAGAGGAGACGAGAACTGTCTGAGGACCTGAGAACCAAAATTGTGGCAAAATATCAACAATCTCAAGGTTACAAGTCCATCTCCAGAGAACTAGATTTGCCTTTGTCCACAGTGCGCAACATTATCAAGAAGTTTGCAACCCATGGCACTGTAGCTAATCTCCCTGGTCGTGGACGGATGAGGAAAATTGATGAAAGATTGCAACGCAGAATAGTCCGGATGGTGGATAAGCAGCCCCAAACATGTTCCAAAGACATTCAAGCTGTCCTGCAGGCTCAGGGAGCATCAGTGTCAGCGCGAACTATCCGTCGACATTTAAATGAAATGAAACGCTATGGCAGGAGACCCAGGAGGACCCCACTGCTGACACAGAGACATAAAAAAGCAAGACTACAGTTTGCCAAAATGTACTTGAGTAAGCCAAAAGCCTTCTGGGAAAACGTCTTGTGGACAGATGAGACCAAGATAGAGCTTTTCGGTAAAGCACATCATTCTACTGTTTACCGAAAACGGAATGAGGCCTACAAAGAACAAAACACAGTACCTACGGTAAAATATGGTGGAGGTTCAATGATGTTTTGGGGTTGTTTTGCTGCCTCTGGCACTGGGTGCCTTGACTGTGTGCAAGGCATCATGAAATCTGAGGATTACCAAAGGATTTTGGGTCGCACTGTAGGGCCCAGTGTCAGAAAGCTGGGTTTGCGTCCAAGATCCTGGGTCTTCCAGCAGGACAATGACCCCAAACATACGTCAAAAAGCACTCAGAAATGGATGGCAAAGAAGCGCTGGAGAGTTCTGAAGTGGCCAGCAATGAGCCCAGATCTAAATCCCATTGAACACCTGTGGAGAGATCTTAAAATTGCTGTTGGGAAAAGGTGTCCTTCCAATAAGAGAGACCTGGAGCTGTTTGCAAAGGAAGAGTGGTCCAAAATTCCGGGTGAGAGGTGTCAGAAGCTTATTGATGGTTATAGGAAGCGACTGATTTCAGTTATGTTTTCCAAAGGGTGTGCAACCAAATATTAAGTTAAGGGTGCCAATACTTTTGTCCAGCCCATTTTTGGGGTTTTGTGTGACATTATGTCATATTTGCTTTTCTGCCTCTGTTTTATATTTGTTCCAATACATACAAAGGGAATAAACATGTGTATAGCAAAACATGTGTTAATGCAATACCTTTTTTGTGTGAAATACTTGATTTTCAGGAAAAATATCAAGGGTGCCAACAATTTCGGCCATGACTGTATATGGTGTACACTTTGTGTAACTGTGTACTAATAATATACATTCTAGGATAGTCCTAACTACTTTTAGAGATGTGGAAGCCTGAAGGCCTCCAAACTGCCATGCAGCTCATCTGCTGTATGGAACCATCCAGTGGTATAGAAGAGAATTGTCTACCCAAGACTGATAGAGTCCACCATGTTGCATACTGCTTTTCTTATTTTTTTGTAAGGAAAAATAGAAATGGTGGACATCAAATATTTCAAATATTTATTTGAGGAACCTAATGGATGGTTCTGTGAACAGCAGACAGGCTGTGGTCTGCTAGAATGATTTTGGAGTGCTATTTGGAATTATATTTGAATTGGTGCTGTTTTAGGCATGAAAACAAATTTGTCACCCAACAAACTTTGCCATTGGCTCTTGTCCATATGAAAATATGGATTTTTTCTGAGACATTGACCTCATGTCAACCTAGTCCACCTCACCCTCTTTTCTCCACCCTCTGGCATCTTGGATTCCATTTATTTATTTTTTTCTTGCTACTAAATATTCCATGGTCAACTGTTAGTGGTAATATAATAAAGTGGAAGTAACTGGGAACAACAGCAACTCATCCATGAAGTAGGCCACATAAAATGACATATACATACACTATATTGCCATATATTGGGACGCCTGCCTTTACACGCACATGAACTTTAATGGCATCTCAGTCTTAGTCCGTAGGGTTCAATATTGAGTTGGCCCCGCCCTTTGCAGCTATAACAGCTTCAACTCTTCTGGGAAGGCCATCCACAAGGTTTAGGAGGGTGTCTATGGGAATGTTTGACCATTCTTCCAGAAGTGCATTTGTGAGGTCAGGCACTGATGTCAGACGAGAAGGCCTGGCTCACAGTCTCCTCTCTAATTCATCCCAAAGGTGTTCTTTCGGGTTGAGGTCAGGACTCTGTGCAGGCCAGTCAAGTTCCTCCACCCCAAACTGGCTCATCCATGTCTTTATGGACCTTGCTTTTTGTACTGGTGCACAGTCGTGTTGGAACAGGAAGGGGCCATCCCCAAACTGTTCCCACAAAGTTGGAAGCATGAAATTGTCCAAAACGTCTTGCTATGCTGATGCATTAAGAGTTCCTTTCACTGGAATTAAGGGAACCAAGCCCTGTAACAGCATATACCCAGAGATGGACCCGGTTCAACCATTTTGGCTTCAACCTCCATCTTGGCAAAGAGATTAACCATCCTGACAAATATATTTCTCCCTTATTCTTCCCCCCTCCCTCCTTAGAGTGGCCCAGTGACATTTGGCCAGTATGTGTGTGAGTTGGGAATGTCACAGGAGGGTTATAGGAGCTATAAAGCCCCCCAAGGGAGCCGGGGCCTCCCTGTCCAAATTGTAACACCTCATAAGAGATAAGGCAAGCTTTCCCAGGAGTTGAAAGAGATTCCAACCTAATAAACCTAACTCAGCGTAGGTGACAGAATCAGATAAACACTTTTCAAAATCCATTTCTCCCCTATGTCTCATATATTGGAATATGAGAGACTTACATAAAAACTGGACCTATCGTCAGATTGGCTTGGAGAAGGCGAACAGTTTGATAGGTCACTCGCATTGTCTCAAATACATAGGAAAACAGAAAAGTAGATCTTGTGAACTGTGCAGTGTATAATTTCATAATTCATATCTAATCAATCCTCAGATGTGTCTGCATAATAATCTACCCGTGGGTGGAATGTCACTTGTGCAGCTCGAAAGTTATGTGCCAAAATATGAGTTACGGGAGATTTTGGCTCTAGTTGAGGTATCCACCCATACCTCCATGCCCTAAGGGTATTGGTCCTTGACTTCAGAGACACCCCCTGCTGGGGACTATAAAATAGGCTGTCAGGTCTAAGAGTGGAAGTGGAAGATGTCTCCCATTTTAACATCAATACCACCTGGGGAGACCCGTGCCCTTTTGTTCTGAAACTTGGATCTGCTAACCCAGGACTTTGGCAAGTACCTTAACCCTTTCACCTCTCTCTGGTATCTCTTTGCTGTGCTGTTGGTCTCTGTATGTATATATATATATATATATCTTAGTTACATCTTTTCTGTAAATATTTTTATTGCACCCGTTTGGTGCGAAGGTCTGGGGTCTGATGCCGCGATCGTGACAAGCCCAACCCCTGGAAAAATAAACCCACACTGTAATCCTCCCTCCACCAAACTTTACACTTGGCACGATGCAGTCAGGCAAGTACTGTTCTCCTGGCAACCACCAAATCCAAAAACATCCATCGGACTGCCAGACAGAGAAGCGTGATTGGTCACTCCAGAGAACACATCTCCACTGCTCTAGAGTCCAGTGGTGGCGTGCTTTACACCACTGCATCGGCCGCTTTGCATTGCACTTGGTGGTGTAATGCAGGCCATAGATGGATCGTAATTCGGCCGATTTTCGGTCGATTAACGAACTATCGGTCGGTCTAAAAAACCTACCTGACCACCAATTATTACGAAAATCGGCCGATTAATGAGTAACCTATAACGGGAAATGATGTCATTTTTATTTTTAATTTGTACTGGAAACGAAACTTCGTACGCTGCAAACTTCTCTTTCCAGGTCACTGCACATGCGCATAAAATTTTCGGAAAACGATCGTCCGTTTTTGACCATCAATGAGGATAAAGTCGGGCGTTTTCCGAAAATTTTCCAACATCACCGATAATCTGAAAGGCCAAAATACACGAAAAACGGCCGACGAAATCGTCCACTAACGATAAGATAATCGGTAGATTTTTCTTCCGGACGAAAAATCGGCCGAATTACGATCCATCTATGGCCTGCATAAGGCTTGGATGCAGCTGTTCGGCCATGGAAACCCATTCCATGAAGATCTCTACGCACTGTTGTTGTGCTAATCTGAAGGCCACACAAAGTTTGAAGGTCTTTAGCTATTGACTCTGCAGACAGTTGGTGACTTCTGCACACTGTGTGCTTCAGCATGCACTGACCCCGCTCTGTCATGTGACGTGGCCTAGCACTTGGTGGCTGAGTTGCTGTTCCCAGTTGCTTCCACTTTGTTACAATATCACTAACAGTTCAGCGTGGAATATTTAGTAGCCAGGAAATGTCACGGATGGACTTATTGCACAGGTGACAACCTATCACGGGACCACGCTTGGAGTCACTGAGCTCCTGAGAGCGACCCATTCTTTCACCAATGTTTGTAGAAGCAGTCTGCATGCCTAGGGGCTTGATTGTATACACCTGTGGCCATGAAGGTGATTGGAACTCCTGAATCCAATGATTTGAAGGGCTGGCCCAATACTTTTGGAAATATATATATATATATATATATACACAGTTGTGTTCAAAATAATAGCAGTGTGTTGAAAAAAGTGAATAAAGCTCAAAATCCTTCTAATAGCTTTTATTTCCATACACACAAATGCATTGGGAACACAACACATTCTATTCCAAATCAAAACATGAAGAAAAATAGATCAAATTTGTGTTGTTCCTCTAAAAAAATTGAAGAAAAGTGAATATTAGACGGTTCAAAAAAATAGCAGTGTTCATCAGTCCACAAAATGTTGCGCCATTTCTCTTTAGGCCAGTCAATGTGCTCTTTGGCAAATTGTAACCTCTTCAGCACATGTCTTTTTTCCAACAGTGGGACTTTGCGGGGGCTTCTTGCAGATAGCTTGGCTTCACATAGGCGTCTTCTAATTGTAACAGTCCTCACAGGGAACGTCACACCTTCTTTCATCTTCCTGGAGCTGATTGTTGGCTGAGTCCGTGCCATTTTGGCTATTCTTCTATCCATTTGAATGGTAGTTTTTCACTTTCTTCCACATCTTTCAGGTTTTGGTTGCCATTTTAAATCATTTGCGATCATTTTAGCTGAGCAGCCGATCATTTTCTGCACTTCTTTATATGTTTTCCCCTCTCCAATCAACTTTTTAATCAAGGTACGCTGTTCTTCTGAACAATGTCTGGAACGACCCATTTTCCTCAGAATTTCAGAGAGAAATGCACTGTAACCAGCATGTACAACATTTGCTGCCTTCCTTCCTTAAATAAGGGCAATAATTGCCACCTGTTTTTCAAAGAATGAATGACCTCACTAATAGAACTCCACACTGCTATTCTTTTGAACACGCCCCTTTCAATGAGTGATTCAATGACACAGAATTAGCAGCATGCATGTCATGACAGTTGGGTCTGCTGGATTTCTATTACTCTACTACACCTGCTAGTAAATTATTTGCCATGTAGAAATATCATTTCTACCAAAAACAGTGATTGATCCGGTTAGTGATGTCTGACTGCTATTATTTTGAACACAACTGTGTGTATATATATATATACACAGTATAGAGTATTTTTCTGTTTAAATCAAGGGAAAATGACAACATCCAGTCTTTTGTCCTTTCAGCTGTTTGGTCATATAAAAGTAAAATTTTGCAGCTCTTTCCTCATTTTAACGCGTCGCCCTCCCATTCCCCCCCCCCCCCTTTGCTCAATCTGCTGGCTAAACGCCCTGCGCCAGCTGTTTGTCTGATGTTCCCTTCTGTTCTGCTGCCAACGTCAATATTCACGGTGAAGGCTCAGGTGAGAATCGCAGGGACGAGCCTGGATCCCAGCAGGGAGCACTGGAATCACAGGCTGATATGTTCTCTTTATAGTGCGGCGAGGAGCGCATGGAGGGTTGAAAGGGAAAGCGTACCTTTTGAAATGGTAGAAACGGCAGGACGGTCCCAGCTGTGCAGGATTTAAATTCCGCTTGTAGATTCCAGCCTTGCCGTAAGCCTCGCAGGGGGAGGCTTTATTTATGTCGAGCCGAGAAACCCGAAAGTTACTGTTATAAAATTCTTTCCATCGCCGCTTTTATGAGGCCACCCTGATTTCATAGGAGACCGCCATAGTATCTCCTGATATATATATATATTTGTGTAAATAGTTGTTTGGTTACAGAGAGGATCAGTGTTGGGTTACGGGGGAAGGGGGGGGGTAGTGTTGGGTTACAGAGAGGGGGTAGGGTTAGTGTTGGGTTACAGAGGGGCGGGGGGGGGGGGGTTGGTGTTGGGTTACAGGTTGGGTCAGTGTTGAGTAACAGGAAGGGTTAGTGTTAGGGTTACTGTAAGGGTAACAGGGAGGATTAGTGTTGGGTTACACTTAGAGGGAGGGTTGGTGTGAAGGCTTACTGGGAGGGTTAATGTTAGGCAACAGAGAGGGTCAATGCTAGGGTTACAGGGAGGGTAATGTTGGATAATAGGGGGGGGGGGTTAATGTTAAAAGGGAGGGTCATTGTTGGGTTACAGGGGTGGGAGTTAGTGTTGGTCACTGGGAGGGTCAGTGTAGGGTACAGGGAGGGTTAGTGTTAAGATTTACTGTGGGGGTTAATGTTGGGGTAATAGATAGGGTCAGTGTTGGGTTGCAGGGAGAGTCAGTGTAGGGTACAGGGAGGGTCAGTGTTAAGGGTTACTGTGAGGTTTAATGTTGGGGTAACAGAGAGAGTCAGTGTTGGGTTACTGAGAGAGTCAGTGTTGGGTTACAGATAGAGTCAGTGTTGGGTTACAGAGAGAGTCAGTGTTGGGTTACAGAGAGAGTCAGTGTTGGGTTACAGGGAGGGTCAGTGTAGGGTAACAAGGAGGGTCAGTGTTAAGGGTTACTGTGAGGTTTAATGTTGGGGTAACAGAGAGATTCAGTGTTGGGTTACTGAGAGAGTCAGTGTTGGGTTACAGGGAGGGTCAGTTTTGGGTTACAGGGAGGGTCAGTGTTGGGTTACAGGGAGGGTCAGTGTTGGGTTACTGAGAGAGTCAGTGTTGGGTTACAGGGAGGGTCGGTTTTGGGTTACAGGGAGGGTCAGTGTTGGGTTACAGGGAGGGTCAGTTTTGGGTTACAGGGAGGGTCAGTGTTGGGTTACAGGGAGGGTCAGTGTTGGGTTACAGAGAGAGTCAGTGTTGGGTTACAGAGAGAGTCAGTGTTGTGTTACAGGGAGGGCCAGTGTTGGGTTACAGAGAGAGTCAGTGTTGGGTTACAGGGAGGGTCAGTGTTGGGTAACAGAGAGAGTCAGTGTTGGGTTACAGGGAGGGTCAATGTTGGGTAACAGAAAGAGTCAGTGTTGGGTTACAGGGAGGGTCAATGTTGGGTAACAGAAAGAGTCAGTGTTGGGTTACAGAGAGGGTCAGTGTTGGGTTACAGAGAGAGTCAGTGTTGGGTTACAGGGAGGGTCAATGTTGGGTAACAGAAAGAGTCAGTGTTGGGTTACAGGGAGGGTCAGTTTTGGGTTACAGGGAGGGTCAGTGTTGGGTTACAGGGAGGGTCAGTGTTGGGTTACAGGGAGGGTCAGTTTTGGGTTACAGTGAGGGTCAGTGTTGGGTTACAGGGAGGGTCAGTGTTGGGTTACAGAGAGAGTCAGTGTTGGGTTACAGAGAGAGTCAGTGTTGTGTTACAGGGAGGGCCAGTGTTGGGTTACAGAGAGAGTCAGTGTTGGGTTACAGGGAGGGTCAGTGTTGGGTAACAGAGAGAGTCAGTGTTGGGTTACAGGGAGGGTCAATGTTGGGTAACAGAAAGAGTCAGTGTTGGGTTACAGAGAGGGTCAGTGTTGGGTTACAGAGAGTCAGTGTTGGGTTACAGGGAGGGTCAATGTTGGGTAACAGAAAGAGTCAGTGTTGGGTTACAGGGAGGGTCAGTGTTGGGTAACAGAGAGAGTCAGTGTTGGGTTACAGGGAGGGTCAATGTTGGGTAACAGAAAGAGTCAGTGTTGGGTTACAGAGAGAGTCAGTGTTGGGTTACAGAGAGAGTCAGTGTTGGGTTACAGAGAGAGTCAGTGTCGGGTTACAGAGAGAGTCAGTGTCGGGTTACAGAGAGAGTCAGTGTCGGGTTACAGAGAGAGTCAGTGTCGGGTTACAGGGAGGGTCAGTGTCGGGTTACAGGGAGGGTCAGTGTTGGGTTACAGGGAGGGTCAGTGTCGGGTTACAGAGAGAGTCAGTGTCGGGTTACAGAGAGAGTCAGTGTCGGGTTACAGAGAGAGTCAGTGTCGGGTTACAGAGAGAGTCAGTGTTGGGTTACAGGGAGGGTCAGTGTCGGGTTACAGAGAGAGTCAGTGTCGGGTTACAGAGAGAGTCAGTGTCGGGTTACAGAGAGAGTCAGTGTCGGGTTACAGAGAGAGTCAGTGTCGGGTTACAGAGAGAGTCAGTGTTGGGTTACAGGGAGGGTCAGTGTCGGGTTACAGGGAGGGTCAGTGTCGGGTTACAGAGAGAGTCAGTGTCGGGTTACAGGGAGGGTCAGTGTTGGGTTACAGAGAGAGTCAGTGTTGGGTTACAGAGAGAGTCAGTGTCGGGTTACAGAGAGAGTCAGTGTCGGGTTACAGGGAGGGTCAGTGTCGGGTTACAGAGAGGGTCAGTGTTGGGTTACAGGGAGGGTCAGTGTTGGGTTACAGAGAGAGTCAGTGTTGGGTTACAGGGAGGGTCAGTGTTGGGTTACAGGGAGGGTCAGTGTTGGGTTACAGGGAGGGTCAGTGTTGGGTTACAGAGAGAGTCAGTGTTGGGTTACAGGGAGGGTCAGTGTTGGGTTACAGGGAGGGTCAGTGTTGGGTTACAGTTGCAGTAGCAGCCATCAGCTTGTGCCTGTTTTCTTCAGCTGCCTCCCAGCTGTAAAGTGAAAGTGATCCAGGCAGCTGTATAGCCACCCAATCACTTCTATAGTGCAAGTGGTGCAAATAGTGGAAGGACAGTGAAAGGAGAAGCAGTACAGTGATGATTTTATCTCCTCTGTCATGCCGCTCTCTCCTCCTATCCACATGCTTCTTGTCAGCACATGAACTGATTGGCTCCTTGTGCTGCTTCTTCCTTTCACACCCCAACCCTGCTGTACAGGGACTGCAATGGATTGATTCCAGGTCAGATTCAGGTATTTACACTGCATTCATTTAAAAGACACAGTAAAGTGGTTCTATGCATGAATGTAAAAAACCTTCTGTGTGCAGCATGACCCACAGCCCCCCCTAATACTCACCTAAGCTCCCTGTCAATCCAGCGATGTGCACTGGAGTCTTGGCTATACTCGGACTCCCTCTTCTCATTGGCTGAGACAGAAGCGGGAGCCATTGGCTCCCGCTGCTGTCAATCACAGCCAGTGAGCCAATGAGAAGAGAGAGGGGAAAGGACACACAAAGCAGTGGGTGCCCCCATAGCAAGCTGCTTGCTGTGGGGGCATCCGACAGGAGAGAGGGGCCAGGAGAGCCTGTGGGGAACCCGAGAAGAGGAGGATCCAGGCTGCTCTGTGCAAAACCACTACAAAAAACCCTTTAGAATCACTTTAAGTGATGTACTAATGACTTCAGAGAAGTAATAAAGTGTTACTAGACCCTAGAGGGTCAGGAGTTATGCAGCCTCATAGGAAAGTCAGAGGAGAATGAAATCTCTTCCTACAAGCTTTAACCAGTGCTCAGCTGGACACTGATAGAAGTCACAAGACTGCTATATACTGCTGATGAAAAAAGGTATTTAGCAATTTATATTTGCTAAAATAATAGCAGTTCCATGTTCTGTGTACTGTGGGAGACCAGATATAGTGAATGCAGGGTCCGGGGAGACCGGATATAGTGAATGCAGAGTCCGGGGAGACCAGATATAGTGAATGCAGGGTCCGGGGAGAGCAGATATAGGGAATGCAGGGTTCGGGGAGAGCAGATATAGTGAATGCAGGGTCCGGGGAGACCGGATATAGTGAATGCAGAGTCTGGGGAGACCAGATATAGTGAATGCAGGGTCCGGGGAGAGCAGATATAGGGAATGCAGGGTTCGGGGAGAGCAGATATAGTGAATGCGGGGTTCGGGGAGACCAGATATAGTGAATGCGGGGTCCGGGGAGACCAGATATAGTGAATGCAGGGTCCGGGGAGAGCAGATATAGTGAATGCGGGGCCCGGGGAGACCGGATATAGTGAATGCAGGGTCCGGGGAGACCAGATATAGTGAACGCAGGGTCCGGGGAGACCAGATATGGTGAACGCAGGGTCCGGGGAGACCAGATATGGTGAACGCAGGGTCCGGGGAGACCAGATATAGTGAACGCAGGGTCCGGGAAGACCAGATATAGTGAACGCAGGGACCGGGGAGACCAGATATAGTGAACGCAGGGTCCGGGGAGACCAGATATAGTGAACGCAGGGTCCAGGGAGACCAGATATAGTGAATGCAGGGTGCGGGGAGACCAGATATAGTGAATGCGGGGTACTGGGAGACCAGATATAGTGAACGCAGGGTCCGGGGAGACCAGATATAGTGAACGCAGAGTCCGGGGAGACCAGATATAGTGAATGCAGGGTCCAGGGAGACCAGATATAGTGAATGCAGGGTGCGGGGAGACCAGATATAGTGAATGCGGGGTACTGGGAGACCAGATATAGTGAACGCAAGGTCCAGGGAGACCAGATATAGTGAACGCAGAGTCCGGGGAGACCAGATATAGTGAATGCAGGGTCCGGGGAGACCAGATATAGTGAATGCAGGGTCCGGGAAGACAAGATATAGTGAATGCAGGGTCCGGGGAGACCGGATATAGTGAATGCGGGGTCCAGGGAGACCAGATATAGTGAATGCGGGGTCCGGGGAGACCAGATATAGTGAATGCAGGGTCCGGGGAGACCAGATATAGTGAATGCAGGGTCTGAGGAGACCGGATATAGTGAATGCAAGGTCCGGGGAGACCGGATATAGTGAATGCAGGGTCCGGGGAGACCAGATATAGTGAATGAAGGGTCCGGGGAGACCAGATATAGTGAATGCAGGGTCTGGGGAGAGCAGATATAGTGAATGCAGGGTCCGGGGAGACCACATATAGTGAACGCAGGGTCCGGGGAGACCACATATAGTGAATGCGGGGTCCGGGGAGAACAGATATAGTGAACGCAGGGTCCAGGGTTTAGTAATAGTTTATTTTATATCTGCCTGAGGTTCCGCTTTAGGAGAGCAGAATTGCAGCCTGTGCAAAGTGTTGTCACCCTCCCCACACAGCACAGCAGGGGTGGTAGAGGGATTATTCACATTACTTGACAAATGTTTTTTCGGTTGAAATGCGATGTGTTTGCAGACAGAAGTGGGAAGATAAGTGCTGTGCTTGTTCTACCTGTCTCTCTGGTGTCCCGGTAATGATGTGAAGGTCACGGCTCTCGGAGAACAGAGACTTTTCACGTATTGATCTTATAAAACGCAGACGTAGAGGTTAGAATTTACATGAAACTCTTCGCACAAAAGCCACGTTACCAGGAGACGCCTCTACAAGGCTCATTAGAATGCGTTTCATTTCTCTCTGCGATTCGTTAAAGCAGCAAATAAACCCGATAACTCCCTCGTCCTTTCTTCTACTTCTCCCGGTGATAAAACACTGCAAGGAGGCACTTGTCATCGTCAATTATCTTCAACAAGTCTCCAGAACTTCGCCAGCCGATGACCAGAATTTTCAAAAAGCCGGAAACCCGACTATTAACATCTAATGTCGCTTTAATATCTTGCTTCTTTTTTTACCATCCCTGGTTCCTCCCTCATCCCCTCATCAAGAGGTGAATGAGATTTTTAAATAAAACCTTTCTGTTTTCATTACATAGATTATATTAGACCTGTCACTGGGTCTCTGTGCTTCTCTATGCAGTGCAGGCCCCATGTGGCTTATAGCCCTGTTGAAGGGCCTTGTGACCCCTGAAATGCGTTGTTTTTTCCATTTTGTGTGACAATATGAGTGTGAATCTTTCCTCCATACACTTCAAGTCATAAAACCTTGATAGAGGATCCCATCCTTTCCTACTCCTTCGCAAACTGGAAAAATAGATTTCAGAAGGAATTGTATTGTAGGCTCTCTTGGCTTGGGCTGTGCTGGTCTGCGCTGCCAGCAGTATACGGCACCATAGACCAATGAGCAGCAAGCCACATGTTAAAAAAGCATGGGGGGGGGCAGAGGCGGACTGACCATTTGGAAACTCGGGCACTGCCCAAGGGCCCTGGGTAAGTAGGGGGTCCCATGAGATGTCCCTGGTACCTTTGTCATAGGCTTTTTTGAGTTTGGCCAAGAACACGGGGCCCCATGATCCCCTATTGCCTGGGGGCCCCATGAGTTGTCAGTCTGCCCTTGGGGGAGGGGGGGGAGTTCTGAGGTCAGGCTGAGGGACCAAGTACAAACAGGTGGGTGATATTCAGATGGAACCAACAATGCAGTGGCCAGATGCATAACCAACCCTTGTAGGCGCATGAGAATGATCATTTACCCCCTGAGGAGGTGCCCATGACAAGTGCCTCTTCTGCCTACCCTTCGACCCAGCCTTCCCTCAAACCAACAGCTGTGTTGGTTTGAACTCGATGAAAAGTTTTGTTCCCATGATGGGGTGAGGATTCCTCGCTCTGCTCCTGCACAAGATGTATCATGGAGTATTAGCCGCATAGATAGAACAAGATAAAGAATCCTTGTTTTAAATAATATCATTCTTTCTAGTAAGGTTGTATTGTTACTGTAATATACCATTTGTATCGCTGACTGCCCCAACCCTTCTCCCTCCCCACAGACTGGATTCAATAATAGCACAGCTGGCTGGATTCTATACATCCCATAAACCCCGAGTCAGCAGAATACAAGGGAGGGTCAGTCTGACGCGGCTCTGTTTTGGCTTTGTGTAGAGGATGGTTTTGGCAGAAAGCACCATGGACAGACAGAAATAGTCCCACATCTGTCCGTCTGTCTTCTATAACCTCCTCCGACCCAATCCTTCACCCCCCCCCCTTCTAATATAAGATTACAGACAGAACTGGGACAGTAATGGACATTTCTACAACAATCCCATCTATCTATCTATCTATCTATCTATCTATCTATCTATTATCTATCTATCTATCTATCTATCTATCTATCTATCTATCTATCTATGATCTATCTATCTATCTATCTATCTATCTATCTATCTATGATCTATCTATCTATCTATCTATCTATCTATCTATCTATCTATCTATGATCTATCTATCTATCTATCTATCTATCTATCTATCTAATCTATCTATCTTTTCTCTCCTTTTTTATTATCTATCTATTCTATGTGTCTGACTGTCTGTCTATCTATCCCTATATGCTTGTCAATTCTCTTCTCTTCCCTGTCTGTCTGTCTATTTATCTATATTTCTCTGTCTCAACCTTTTTTTGTTTTAATATGTTTAATATTCTCTCTCTTTCTTACTCTCTTTTTTTCTTCTCTCTGTCTCTTTCTATCTCTCTCTCTCCTTTTTCAGTTTCCCTTCTCTTCCCTCTTCTCTTACCTTCCCTCTTCCCTTCTCTTCTCTTCCCTCTTCTCTTCCTTCTTCTCCCTTCTCTTCCCTCTTCTTTCTTTTCTTCTCTCTTCTCTTCTCTTTTCTCCCTTCTCTTCCCTCTTCTCTCTTTTCTTCTCTCTTCTCTTCCCTCTTCTCTCTTTTCTTCTCTCTTCTCTTCCGTCTTCTCTCTTCTCTTCCCTCTTTTCTTCTCTCTTCTCTTCCGTCTTCTCTCTTCTCTTCCCTCTTTTCTTCTCTCTTCTCTTCCCTCTTCTCTCTTCTCTTCCCTCTTCTCTTCCCTCTTCTTCTCTCTTCTCTTTTCTTCTCTCTTCTCTTCCCTCTTCTCTTCGCTCTTCTCTCTTCTCTTCTCCATTATCTTCCATCTTCTCCTCCCTCTTATCTCTTCTCTCTTATATTTTCTTCTCATTTTTTCTTCCTCTCCCTCTCCCTTTCCCTCCCCCCCCTCTCCCCTTCTCTCTCTTTCTCTCCAATTGTCCCCCCCCCTCTCTCTCCTTCTCACTTTCTCTCTCCTTCTCTCTTTCTCTCTGTCTCCCTCCTCCTCACTCTCTCTTTCTCTCTCCTTCTCTCTCTCTCTCTCTCTCTCTCTCTCTCTCTCTCCTTCTCTCTCTCTCTCTCTCTTTCTCTCTCCTTCTCACTCTCTCTTTCTCTCTCTCTCTCTCTCTCTCCTTCTCTCTTTCTCTCTGTCTCCCTCCTCCTCACTCTCTCTTTCTCTCTCCTTCTCACTTTCTCTCTTTCTCTCTCCTTCCCTTTCTCTCTCTTTCTCTCTCCTTCTCTCTCTCTCTCTCTCTCTCTCTCTCTCTCTCTCTCTCTCTCTCTCTCTCTCTCTCTTTCTCTCTCCTTCTCACTCTCTCTTTCTCTCTCCTTCTCACTTTCTCTCTTTCTCTCTCCTTTTCTCTCTCTCTTTCTCTCTCCTTCTAACTTTCTCACTTTCTCTCTCCTTCTCACTTTCTCTCTTTCTCTCTCCTTCTCTCTCTTTTTCTGTTTGTCTGTCCTAGAAGAATTGGTCATACATGAAGGCTATGTTCACACCTATGCATTTTGCAGTGTGTTTTCCGTTTTGAAGAAATGCACTACAGTCCAATCAACATGATTTCCTATGGGACATGTTCACATCTGTGCGCTTTCAACTGGTGCATATTTAGGAAAGGGTCAGGGACTTTTCTGCCCGCAGCTGGTTGCGTTTTTGGTTACACTGACTTCAATGGAAACACAGCAGAAAAGCATCAAAAAAGTAGTTCCACTGCTTTTTTCCTGGTTTCTCCAGCATTACAACAGACACCTCCCAAAAACGCCAAGCACATAAAAAACACATTAAATACATGTGAAAAACGCATGTCAAAAAACACAAAACACTAGAAAAACACATCAACCACATCCTGCATAGGTGTGAACCAAAATTGAATCAGAAATGCCTTTAGGTACCACCATCACCCAGCGAGTCCATAACACAAGCATTTACTTTCTACAGATTTAGACAGCAGATTTTGCCATCTAAATTGTGAATCAAGAAATTAAACCCATCTCCTGTAAAAAAAAAACTGTATCTTTAGTTGTTTGGTTTCTGTTTTGAGCAATCCTTTAAGGTCCAAGATCAGGTCCAGGAGAGTTGATGGGAACTTTTATAACTCTCACAAGCCATATGAAGCTCATTGTACTCCTAAAAACCAACAACACGACCTGAACCTCCTTAGCGGTATTCCCGAGTGTAGCTCGGGGTAAAATTTGAGTACCAAGAGCGGTAACCCCGAGCTACACTCAGGCTTACCATGCGGCGTTGCTCAGGGGGTCCCTGCAGCACTTACCTTGTCCTTCGCTCCCGCGATGTGTCCCCTGCAGCGTCCCCGGCCATCTCCTCCGGCCGATGCCAGCATCTGGCTTCCGTGTTCCGGTCCCTGTGACGTCGGGACGTACGGGCGCCGGAACCAGCGGCAAATTTGAAATTTTTAAAAAATGTCTTTTTTTTTTAAATGATTATTACATAGTAAAACATTGCCGTTTCAATGCATTTCACGCACATTTTGTCCCGAGTGCTTTGTCCGGCGCCCTGCCTGCATTTTGACTGTTCTTTCTGCCTGGAAACTGAGAAAAGTCCATGGCGTCCAAAAAGCGTCCCTTTACATCAAAAGCGGTTTTAGACCGGCTAGAGAACAGCGATAGTAAATCAGAACCACTTGCACAATTGAGTGATAATGATTTGTGGGGGAAATTCCTCATCAGACACTGAAAACGATTTTGCGACTTTGCTCAGCGATGTGCGAATTTGCCTCTATATTTCAAATTTCAGTGTTTTTGGTTTGATTATATTATTGAATTACATTTATTATTATTATATTATTTTTTATGATTATTTATTAAATTATAATTTATGATTTCGTGTTTCAAATTTTATCCTACCCGGGATGTTTACTAGACTCTTGTTGGGACAGATTTCAGTGAGTTATTCCTAAAAATTACAGGCCTACAATAAAAAAAATACATATTTCCATGCAAAAAAATGGTACCGCTTTCAGCACAAAAAAAAATCGGAAAGAATCATACCGCCAGGGAGGTTAATTTCACCTTCCACATTAACCCCAATGCAATGCATCCCTGTGTGGATTATGGTTACTTATACCTGTTATACCGTCACTTTTGTGAGTATATTTCCTTAATAAAATAAAATTAGTCATTATTTATTGAGGTAATGCGCAAGGTTTGTGCGCTCTTTCTTTCATCCTCTTCTATATCTTAAAAAATCTCCCAGTTTTGCTCTCCTCTATCGATTGATCTGGTATCCCGAGGACAGTGTCAAGGTCCTACCTTTTCCCAGAGGTTATGTTACTCCATGTGCTGGCATCCATGTTGGATTTCTGCTGAGCATGGTGGGAATCTTTTATGCCTTCAGGTCTCTGAGGTCCATCCCCCAGAGGGGTGTGGCTGAGTACATATAAGCCTGTGATCCGCACATGCTCTTTGCACTTGTGTCTTGTGTCTTTGTCTTCAGCTCTGTGTATACGCTCGTGACTCTTCTGGTATCTGACTCGGCTTGTGACTAAGACCATTCTCCGTGTTTTCCTTCGATCTGACCTTCCGTTGCTGAACCCGGCCCGTGACCTGTGATTCTCTGTCTACTGTTCTGTACCATTTTGTCCCTTTGTTGTCGACCCGGCCTGCCTGACTACGCTATTGTCATTCTTACCAGCTACACGCCATTGGCGGCGGCCATTACCGCAGCCGGGGTGTCTCGGGGGCCGCGACCTGGTTCCTGGCTGCGTCAAGTCCATCCCCACCATCAGGGACCCTGGTGAAGGGCAGCCTGGGACTTAGACTCCGCACCCTGAGGGACTTCAGTCTGTTGGTGGTGGTTGTCATCAGCCAGTGCGTTACCCTGCCACTAGGCCTACCTGTCCGTTCTACAGCCCTGCCCTGACAGACAGGAAGGGATAGTAAATCTCCCCAAAGAGGATAGAGACAGCAATAAAAACTTGACAGACGTTCTAATTCTCACCAACTTTATTGAAGTCTATAAAACACAGAAACAACAATTTCTGTAGTTGGGCTTTGGGAACAGTGCACCTGTCCACTGACAATCTGATGGAGGATTACAGGATGGTGGTGGGATTTAAGATGAAGCCTGAGGTTCCTTGTGTTTTATATAATTCTACACTTTAACCTCCACACTCCTCAGGAGACTAAATTTAAAGTTGCCTTTGGATTTCCTCTTTGAGTTAAAGAGTAGATTTGACTCATTGTAGATTATTTAGAAAAATTGTCTCAATCATAATAAAGACGAGCTTTTATGTCCACGGCTTTAGGATAGAAGTGATTACTTACTTCCCGTTAAGTGAACTGTGGAAGAGTTTAATACCCTCGTTAAGTCCTTATTAATATCACTGGCGACGTTTTATTTTTGGTTTTTATGGCTGCAGCGTTTTCTGCTGCTCGTCACATCTGGATCACTGAAAAGACATGAAAGCTGGTATTTAAAGCAGAACAAAAATGAAAAAGCAAAAAAATGCAAGCAGGTTCTTTCTTGATATGTCTCTGTCTCCCTGCAATAAAGCAAATGTACCTTCTTTCGTTTGTAATCACTTTTAGATATCTTTACACAATCGTATTCAGATTAACAATGTACACTGGATGATCCTGTTGCCAGAAATTAAGTTCTCCAGATGCTGTATGTAAATGTAATGTTTATGTAAAGTTTGTATGTGTACAAGTGTACAGCAGTAATACAGCCTATTGGTTGCTAGGATGCAGGCAGCCATCGCTACCTAGTATTCTTGGTTGCTAGGATGCAGGCAGCCATCGCTACCTAGTATTCTTGGTTGCTGGGATGCAGGTGGCTCTTGTACTCTAATAGGGTACTTTTGTGTTGTATACATGTAAACCTTAGCACAAATGTTTACATGCATACACTGTAAAATATGGTCCATATGCTGGACTTGGGGTGCTCTGGGTTTTCTACTGAGTACGGTAACCTAAGTCTTCTTTTGAGTGGCCTTGCTATTCTACTGAGTGTCCCAGGTCTTCTGCTGAGTGTCCCAGGTCTTCTGCTGTGTGTCCCAGGTCTTCTGATGAGTGTCCCAGGTCTTCTGATGAGTGTCCCAGGTCTTCTGATGAGTGCTCCAGGTCTTCTTCTGTGTGCCCTGGGTCTTCTGATGAGTGCCCAAGGTCTTCTGCTGAGTGTCCCAGGTCTTCTGTACAGTGCCCCAGGGCTTCTGCTTAGTGCTCTACGTCTTCTGCTGATTGTCCCAGGTCTTCTGCTGAGTGCTCTACATCTTCCATTTAGTGCCCTAGGTCTTCTGCTGAGTGATCCAAGTCTTCTATTGAGTGTTCCAGGTCTGAGTGCCCTAGGTCTTCTACTGAGTGGCCCAGGTCTTCTTCTGAGTGGCCCAGGTCTTCTTCTGAGTGCCCCAGGTCTTCTTCTGAGTGCCCCAGGTCTTCTTCTGAGTGCCCCAGGTCTTCTGCTGAGTGCCCTAGGTCTTCTGCTGAGTGCTCTACGTCTTCCACTGAGTGCCCTAGGTCTTCTGCTGATTGTCCCAGGTCTTCTGCTGAGTGCTCTACATCTTCCATTTAGTGCCCTAGGTCTTCTGCTGAGTGATCCAAGTCTTCTATTGAGTGTTCCAGGTCTGAGTGCCCTAGGTCTTCTACTGAGTGCCCCAGGTCTTCTTCTGAGTGCCCCAGGTCTTCTTCTGAGTGCCCCAGGTCTTCTGCTGAGTGCCCCACGTCTTCTTCTGAGTGCCCCAGGTCTTCTGCTGAGTGCCCCAGGTCTTCTGCTGAATGCCCTAGGCCTTCTGCTGAGTGCCCCAGGTGCTCTGCTTAGTGCTCTGTGCCTTCAGTTGAGTGTCCCAGGTCTTCTGTACAGTGCCCCAGGGCTTCTGCTTAGTGGTCTATATTTTCCATTGAGTGCCCTAGGTCTTTTGTTGAGTGCCTAGGTCTTTTGCTAAGTGCCCTAGGTCTTCTGCTGAGTACCCTAGGTCCTTTGCTGAGTACCTCAGGTCTTCTGCTGAGTGTCCCAGGTCTTCTGCTTAGTGCTGCACGTCTTCCATTGAGTGCCATAGGTCTTCTACCAAGTGTCTCAGGTCTTCTTCTGAGTGCTCTACATCTTCCATTTAGTGCCCTAGGTCTTCTGCTGAGTGCTCCAAGTCTTCTATTGAGTGCCCTAGGTCTTCTACTGAGTGGCCCAGGTCTTTTACTGAGTGGCCCAGGTCTTTTGTCGAGTGCCCCAGGTCTTCTGCTGAGTGCCACAGGTCTTCTTCTGAGTGCCACAGGTCTTCTGCTGAGTGGCACGGGTCTTCTGCTTAGTTCCACGGATCTTCTGTTTAGTTCTCTACCCCTTCAGTTGAGTGCCTTAGGTCTCTGCTGCGTGCCCCAGGTACTCTGTTTAGTGTTCTATGCCTTCAGTTTGGTGCTCCAGGTCTTCTGCTCAGTGGACCAGGTCTTCTGCTGAGTGCCCCAGGTCTTCTGCTGAGTGCCCCAGGTCTTCTGTTGAGTGTTCTAGGTGTTGTATTAAGTATCCTAGGTTTTTTCTCAGTGCCCCAGGTCTTCTGCTGAGAGACCCGAGTCTCCTCTGAGATATGGAAATGATGCAGTCTATGCAGTACACAGTTTTGAAACATTCTACATTTCAATCAATCTATTTTTTATTTTGTCATCATAATGTGCTTCTCTTTATCTTGTGCTGCACAAACTGGTGCTTTATAAATTCTGTGGAATAATAATTTCATTTTTTTAAACCAATTAATTTTTTTGTATATTACTCTTAGATTTGATCCAAAGTACGGTAGTTCTCATGGTATGCTACTAAGCCACCTCAACATTTTAAATGTGTGTGCTTAAAGATGCCCCTGGTCCAGGGGCGCACTGACCATTTGGAAACTCGGGCACTGCCCGAGGGCCCGGGGTCAGTAGGGGGCCCCATGAGATGCCCCTTGTACCTTTTCATAGGCTTTTTTGAGTTTGGGCAAGGACACAGGGGCCCAGGGGCGGACTGACCATTTGGAAACTCGGGCACTGCCCGAGGGCCCGGGGTCAGTAGGGGGCCCCATGAGATGCCCCTGGTACCTTTTCATAGGCTTTTTTGAGTTTGGGCAAGGACACAGGGGCCCAGGGGCGGACTGACCATTTGGAAACTCGGGCACTGCCCGAGGGCCCGGGGTCAGTAGGGGGCCCCATGAGATGCCCCTGGTACCTTTTCATAGGCTTTTTTGAGTTTGGGCAAGGACACAGGGGCCCCATGATCCCCTATCGCCCGGGGGCCTTTTGAGTTGTCAGTCCGCCTCCGCCCTGGTCTATTAGTACCCTAGAAATGTTCCTAGACATTGGTACCTCTTTGATTATACATGACCCATGATATCCATACTTTGTTTTTGTATTGTATTGTATATCTAATATTGGTCTATTTTCTTGTCTGCTCCCTCTTGTCAGCATATAATTCAGGAATATAGATGGAGCAGCTGTCTGGGCTTTAGTGGTGGTGACCCCGATTTCCCTGACCCCCGTGTCCCAGACGTTGCAGACGTGGGTCATGCATGAAGGCTTTGGGCCTTGGATGAGCTAGTCACCGCAGGCGGATTGATGGTGGGAGAGGTTTGAGGTGTCTCAGCTGCTCCCAGGGTTGAATCATAAGGAAGCGTCTGGCATGCTGTGTGATTGGGGTATTAATCACTGAGAAAACATGCGCCTCTTTACAGGAAGGATCTCTGAGAATCCGCGGATTGTCTACAACAATAAACGTACGTTGCAGCAATGCACATAAAAACATGAATATATCTCTACTTTTATAAAAGGAATTTGATGACACCTCTGCTTATATTTAAAGTGAACTTAGCAAGTGAATAGATTCCTGACATGTTACAATATACGGCAACAGTGTTATTTTATGTTCCACAAAACTTTACCTTTTTCATTAAAATGCCTTCCTTGTGCTCCAGCGACTTTGCCTAGGCTGAGATGGTGTCATCAGTCTGCTGCAGGCAGGAGGAAGAATTTCCTCAGTCTCCTCTCCACCCAGTGATCAGACTAAAACATTGTAACTTTGTAGCATGTTGCAAAGAGAGAGGCTGCAGCAGAGGCTGATCTGTGTCAGATATTTGTGAACACAGTCCTGCACAGGCTTCAAGATGTACATGACTGTGTCATCTCTGAGCTGCAACCTTAGTCCGGGAAGTATACGGTGACCCTAGACGATGCCCGAGCAGAGATGGCGCCATCCTGAAGAAAGAAGTAGATGAAAGCATTGTCATGGGGGGGGGATGTTACACTGACACATTACTTAGCATGTGGGGACTTGTAGTCCTGCAGACAGGAGAAAGGTTGATATAGTGTGCTGGGACTTGTAGTTCTGAAGACAGGAATGAGGCAGATATAGTGTGCTGGGACTTGTAGTTCTGCAGAGGTCAGAAAAAGGCAGGTATGGTGTGTTGGGACCTGTAGTTCAAAAGACAGGAAGGAGGCAGGTATAGTGTGCTGGGACTTGTAGTTCTACAGATAGGAATGAGACAGAAATAGTGTGCTGGGACTTGTAGTTCTACAGAGAGGAGAAAGGCAGGTATAGTGTGCTGGGACTTGTAGTCCTACAGACAGGAGAAAAGACAATATAGTGTGCTGGGACTTGTAGTTCTACAGATAGGAAAGAGGCAGATATAGCGTGCTGGGACTTGTAGTTCTGCAGAGGTCAGAAAAAGGCAGGTATGGTGTGCTGGGACCTGTAGTTCAAAAGACAGGAAGGAGGCAGGTATAGTATGCTGGGACTTGTAAATCTACAGACAGGAAAAAGGCATGTATAGTGTGCTGGGACTTGTAGTTCTACATATAGGAATGAGGCAGATATAGTGTGAAAGGACTTGTAGTTCTACAGAGAGGAGAAAGGCAGGTATAGTGTACTGGGACTTGTAGTTCTGAAGACAGGAAGGAGGCAGGTATAGTGTGCTGGGACTTGTAGTCCTACAGATAGGAGAAAGGACAATATAGTGTGCTGGGACTTGTAGTCCTACAGACAGGAGAAAGGACAATATAGTGTGCTGGGACTTGTAGTTCTACAGATAGGAAAGAGGCAGGTATAGTGTGCTGGGACTTGTATTTCTACAGACAAGAGAAAGGAACATATAGTATGCAGGGACTTGTAGTTCTACAGATAGAAATGAGGCAGATATAGTGTGCTGGGACTAGTAGTTCTACAGAGAGGAGAAAGGCAGGTATAGTGTGCTTGGACTTGTAGTTCTACAGACAGGAGAAAGGCATGTATAGTGTGCTTGGATTTGTAATTCTACAGACAGGAGAAAGACATGTATAGTGTGCTGGGACTTGTAGTCCTACAGACAGGAGACAGGCAGGTAGAGTGTGCTGGGATTTGTAGTTCTACAGACAGGAGAAAGGCATGTATAGTGTGCTGGGACTTGTAGTCCTACAGACAGGAGACAGGCAGGTAGAGTGTGCTGGGACTTGTAGTTCTACAGACAGGAGACAGGCAGGTAGAGTGTGCTGGGATTTGTAGTTCCACAGAGATGGGGGAAAGGCAGGTATAGTGTGCTGGGATTTGTAATTGTATAGACAGGAGAAAGGCAGGTATGTTGTGCTGGGACTTGTAGTTCTCTAGATAGGGAAAAGGCAGGTAAAGGGGGTAGGCGGTGATCTCAGTTCTGTATACAGTTCGGTATGGGAATGGTCTGAAGGTCCATGGAAAGAATACATTTCTTCCACACGGGTATGGACTCTGAAAGTCATCTCTTCAAAGCTTGCAGAGAAACTCCAGCTGACTGGATTCCATTCAGAAGAATTGATGGATAGTATGTGAGCAGCTGGGGATTCGGCCTGGTGAAATTTTATTAGCTGAAGGGACCCCCTCTAGCAGCTGCTAACGTCTGGCGCAAGGCCAGCGCATACACTATGAACATACCAGCCCTATTTATAATATGACTAATAAAGCCATTGAAATGGACTTCATTCATAGGATCCCAAAGTTGGCTGTATGCCTGTAGAATCAGATTATAAATTTCATTCTTTCGTAGATGGAAATGTGGATGATATCTAGATACACAACTGAAATCTAACTCATTTATTGGCGTTGAGCATGTCCTTTATGCTGCTCAGCTAGCAGCTGATTGGCTTAGAATGATCACATGCTATTTAGAGCACCAGCTCTTGCCATGAAATGTCAAACATAAGGAGAATAATTCTGCAGTCTTTATATTTAATGACTCCCCCTGTTTCTGGTTGGCACACTGGCTCCTATTTCCAGTTCTCCGCTGCAGCCAAAGGTGGTTTTTTTGTGTGGGGAAAGGGCACTGATTGGCTAATCAGGCAGAGACAACTAGTGGGCCCCATGGAAAGCCAGAAATAGCCAATCCCTGCTGTGGGACAGAGGTCTTTTGTTGTGAAGTCTTCGACCACTTGAGCCCAAGGCGCGGTTTTAAAATGGTGCAGGGATAGTGGTTACTTTTCCCATTGTTTAACAGTGTTCCTTCTCAGTGGCTCCTGCGGACCCCCATGGGCACCAGCATTGCAACCGCCAGCTAGATCTAACACTAAGCTCTTGGGCTTTTGATGCTTCTACAGACCTTTCCATAAGGCCACGTTCACACTTGAATGGGCCCTACAGAACTTACTGTACGTTTTGTAGGGCCCAATCAAGTGTGAACGTGGCCTTATGGAGAGGTCTGTAGAAGCATCAAAAGCCCAAGAGCTTAATGTTTCCTTCACTGTACATGCAAGAATCCCCAGCTTGGGTTCCCAGCGAATAGCTCCAGGAGGCAGTCCCACTGAAAGCAAAAGGAGGCTTCAAGGTCCCACAGCTAATTGCAGCTGATTGCATGTAATCACTAAGGCAGCAATTACCTGCGGGTGATAGGCCCTGGAGGCAGACAGCCGCTGAGGATCATGCATGTAACCGGCCCATTCGCAAGTGTGAATGTGGCCATAAACGCAATGCTTTTGCACTCTGGTTACATCTGGAGAGTAGTGACAATACGGCACGCAGGCGTCTAAGGTAGACCAGTTGTAGCTTGGTCCAGATTCTACCTACTGCAATAGATCCCTGCCATAGTGGTCTATTGCTGTCCAATTGCAGCCAGAAATAGATGACTATTAGAAGTGATCTGCTGCTGCAGATCTGCATGAGGGGTCTGGATCTGGTCTCTCCTCAAATAAATAAAGACATTTCCTCCCAAAATGAATCCCTAGTTCCCTTGAACAATGTCAGATGATCTGGCTGATATTTGCGTTCACTGCACAAGCAGTGGTTATTTTCCCCATTTTATAACAGTGTTCCTTCTCAGTGGCTCCTGCGGACCCCCATGGGCACCAGCATTGCAACCGCCACATAGATCCAACACTAAGCTCTTGGGCTTTTGATGCTTCTACAGACCTCTCCATAAGGCCACATTCACACTTGAATGGGCCCTACAGAACTTACTGTACGTTCTGTAGGGCCCATTCAAGTGTGAACGTGGCCTTATGGAGAGGTCTGTAGAAGCATCAAAAGCCCAAGAGCTTAGTGTTTCCTTTACTGTACATGCAAGAATCCCCAGCTTGGGTTCCCAGCGAATAGCTCCAGGAGGCAGTCCCACTGAAAGCAAAAGGAGGCTTCAAGGTCCCACAGCTAATTGCAGCTGATTGCATGTAATCACTAATGCAGCAATTACCTACGGGTGATAAGCCCTAGAGGCAGACAGCCGCTGAGGATCATGCATGTAACCGGCCCATTCGCAATGCTTTTGCACTCTGGTTACATCTGGAGAGTAGTGACAATACGGGAAGAGTCTAAGGTAGACCAGTTGTAGCTTGGTCCAGATTCTACCTACTGCAATAGATCCCTGCTACAGTGGTCTATTGCTGCCCAATTGCAGCCAGAAATAGATGACTATTAGAAGTGATCTGCTGCTGCAGATCTGCATGAGGAGTCTGGATCTGGTCTCTCCTCAAAATAAATAAAGACATTTCCTCCCAAAATGAATCCCTAGGTCCCTTGAAGGATGTCAGATGACCTGGCTGATGTTTGCGTTCACTGCACAAGCATCAAATGCTCACCTAAGTGAACGCAAAAAGTCACCATCATGTTAATTTGGGCCCTCATCAATCCAACCTAATACTGGCTTAACTTCTTCCCTTCATGGGCTTTAAAGTCCAAACACTGCACATATATGTAACACTGCCGCCTTAGGAGTTGCTGAGTATTTGAGTTCCCCTATTGTCCTGCACAGTCAAGTAACACACATTTCCACACCGACTCACACCGACTAGCATCCAGGGGTAAGTAATCAGTCCTTGAGTTTGGATTTTATTAGGGGAATTTTAACTTGGATGGGGTAAGGGGTGTATGGGATGCCCAATGGAACCTAGAAACTGAGGACAACTTCCTGGAACATGTCTTTACAGCAAAACAGTCTCTTTTGGAGAGCTAGCCAGCATCTCCTGTAGTACCACCCCAGAACCCATATAAATCCTCTTCTTTACCCTGTTGTCTGGAGGAATCCCTGGGTAGGGGATCCGATGTCTGCCACAAATATAATGAAACAGTCCTGGGTGGCAGGTTAATCCAGCTCACCACTAGAGTGCCTCCTTCCCCTTTCTGGCCCAGGGGGTGCTACTCACTCAGTTCTCCTGTGCTGCTGGTGGGTTGGTGGCTGCTACCAGGCCTTTCTGAGCTGGGCCTCTCCTTCCCTGCTACACAAGTGGTCCCAGCTCTGGAGGCTGGTGAAGGTCTGAGCTTTCCTCCTTCCAAGCTCTACTGCCTGTAGGTGAGCCCTTCTCAATCTGGGCCCCCTCCCAGATTCTTGTCTCCATCATCACATCCTCTCTGTCTTCCACCCGAACTCTCTTGCTGCTGAGCAGGCTCTCTCACTTTTAAAGGTTTTTCTGGCCCGTTGCCAAGCCTCCTGTTGGGGATTGACCAGGATCCCTCAAAAGTGCAGATCAGCCACTGCTCAGATCCACCAACTGATACTAGACCTTTCTCCAAAGTTCTAGAACAAGGGGAAGTTCTAGAGGGCTGATCTGCAGAGCCTCTCAGTTCTGACCATAATTTGACCCGTTAGATGCTACTCAGCCCTCCTAGCTAACAATTGGAGTCTAGCTCTCCGTATATACATACATCTAGGGGTGTACGTACATGGGTTGCAATTGCAACCCAGTCCCATGTGGCTCCCCTGTACACCTTGATAGGAGGGGTGGCAGGGCGGCATGTAAAGGAACCTATCTGTTCCACTGTCCTCCTGTCCTCCTGCAGCTGCTGAAAGGCTGCACAAGGAAAATGGAGGGGATCAGTTCCTCTACATGTTGCCCCCACTGCCCCTCCTATGCAGGTCCTGCTGCCTAAGGCCCCCATGTGATCTCCTGGCACCCTCTCATCCCCCCTGTAGCACTGTCAGCTTCCCACTCCCCTGCGAGGGATGCTGTCAGGATGGAGTGCTGGGAAGGGAAAATTAAATGTGTTATTTACCGGCTCCTTCTTTGTCTTAATGAATACAGCCAGTGATCAGTACCACTCACTGACTCTGTTCATTCATAATTGAGGCATGGCAAACTGTGTTTACTATGCTTCAGTTTGTGAATAAATGGGAAGCACTGTAAAGAGCTATTCATGTTTGTTCATTCTGTGCATCTGAGGCTGCAGAGGTGGGGAGTGAGGACTGTGTCCTCATTCTCCTTTCTGAGTCCCAAGGCTGAAACATCAGAAGTATGTTTAGACGCCTGGTATCTCACCAAAGCCCCCCAACAGGGCACCTAAAAAAAAAAAATTATAAAAAAATAATAAAAAATTAAATTCTGAAAAAAATAAACTGGTAAAAAAACAAAAAATTTAAATTACAACATAACTGACACCAGTGGTGGAACTACCAGGATCGCAAAGGTCTCATCTAGAGAGGGACACTTTTGCCCATTCTTCTCTGCAAAATAGCTCCAGCTCTGTCAGATTGGATGGAGAGCGTCTGTGAACAGCAATTTTCAAGTCTTGCCACAGATTCCCAATTGGATTTAGATCTGGACTGTGACTGGGCCATTCTAACACATGAATATGCTTTGATTTAAACCATTTCATTGTAGCTCTGGCTAGATGTTTCGGGTCGTTGTCCTGCTGGAAGGTAAACCTCCGCCCCGATCTCAAGTCTTTTGCAAACTCTAACAGGTTTTCTTCTAAGATTGCCCTGTATTTGGCTCCATCCATCTTCCCATCAACTCTGACCAGCTTCCCTGTCCCTGATAAAGAAAAGCATCCCCATAACATGATGCTGCCACCACCATGTTTCACGGTGGGGATGGTGTGTTCAGGGTGATGTGCAACGTTAGTTTTCTGCCACAGATAGCGTTTTGCTTTTAGGCAAAAAAGTTCCATTTTGGTCTCATCTGACCAGAGCACCTTCTTCCACATGTTTGCTGTGTCCCCGACATGGCGTCTCGCAAACTGCAAACGGGACTTCTTATGGCTTTCTTCCAACAATGGCTTTCTTCTTGCCACTCTTCCATAAAGGTCAGATTTGTGGAGTGCACGACTAATAGTTGTCCTGTGGAGAGACTCTCCCACCTGAGGTGTGGATCTCTGCAGCTCCTCCAGAGTTCCCATGGGCCTCTTGGCTGCTTCTCTGATTAAAGCTCCCCTTGCCCGGCCTCTCAGTTTAGGTGCACGGCCATGTTTTGGTAGGTTGGCAGTTGTACCATACTCTTTCCATTTTCGGATGATGGATTGAACAGTGCTCCGTGAGATGGTCAAAGCTTGGGATATTTGTTTATAACCTAACCCTGCTTTAAACTTCTTCACTAATTTATCCCTGACCTGTCTGTTGTGTCCCTTGGCCTCCATGATGTTGTTTGTTCACTAATGTTCTCTAACAAACCTCTGAGGGCTTCACAGGACAGCTGTATTTATACTGAGATTAAATTACACACAGATGGACTCTATTTACTAATTAGGTGACTTCTGAAGGCAATTGGTTCCACTAGCTTTTAGTTAGGGGCAGTAGAGTAAAGGGGGCTGAATACAAATGCACACCACACTTTTCACAGATTTATTTGTAACAAATATTGAAAACCATTTATAATTTTCCTTCCACTTCACAATTATCTACCACTTTGTGTTGGTCTATCACATAAACTCATACTAAAATACATTTATGTTTTTGGTTGTAACATGACAAAATGTGGAAAATTTCAAGGGGTATGAATACTTTTTCAAGGCACTGTATGTTGTAGGAATTCTATGTAGATGTGTTATAGGATTCAGTGCCATTGCCATGTTCATATCCACCAAAACCCCCGAAAAACTCTAAAGTTAACTCTGCAGCTGGATCATCTTGTTCTGATCACAGTATGGAACGGCTGAGAACCATGGGAGTGTTGTACTACCCACCAGCTGTGGTCAGCGATATCATCTAGTGTTTTTTTTCCATCAATGGTCTATGGTCTGTTTTTACAATGAAATGTTGCTTCACAAGGTCCATCTGCTTTCCATTGTTACATCACAAGGAGGATTCAATGGGACTCATAAAGAAGCAATTAAAATGTAACTAGGGCTGATCTTCCTAGCAGACCCTCTTGATTTTTTAGGTCAGTCCACCTTCAAGTGAACCCGTGCTGTGTTCATACCGAGCAAAGCAAGGTTAACTATGGAGCATATGTCAAAGCATTACATCTCTGTGTAGCACTACTCCCTTAGGAGTCACTGAGTTTTGGGTCCCTCTACAGCTCTGCACAACCAGGCAGCATGCATTTTCTTCCACACTTGCACACTGGAGACAATAAACGGTCCTTGAACTTGGTTTTGTGATTTCTGTTAAGGAGTTTTGAACTTGGATGGGGTTGAGGGGTGTATGGGATGCCCAAGGAAACTGTGAGGTCAAACTCCTAAGCCACTATGTATAAGTCTGTGGACCAAAAGTCTCTCCTTTAAAGAGCTCTCCAGCTCTCTGGTATACCTCATCAGACCCCAGGTGAATCATCATTTTCACCCAGCTGCCTGAGGGTGTCCCTGGGCAAGGGGACCCAGAAACTGCCAACTTAAGAAATAGTCCCAGATGAGGAACTAGCTGGGTTCTACACCTGACTGCCTTCTCCCCTTATCTGGTCCAGGGGGTGTAAGGTGACTCACACTCTCCTTCCTGATAGCTCAATGGGTAGGTGACTGCCTTCAGGCCTTTCGCTGGGCTGGCTCCTTCACTGATCTTCAGGTTGTCCTTCGTGGAAGACAGTGGTGCAGTGGAGACTTCCTTGTCCAGCACCACCTGGTAGGTAGACCCGGTCTTTGCCCCCCTCCCAGACTCCATACTTCGCTCCATCTTCCACATGACACTACTTCTCCTGCTGATCAGGCTCTATCATACATAAGGCCTTCCTGGCCCCATGCCAAGCCTCCTCCTTAGGGATTGGCCAGGATCTCTTAAGTATGCAGATCAGCCCCTCCTCAACCCCACCCATTGCCTTCTAGAAACTTCTACAGCTTCTAAAGCAGGAGGAGGTATCAGGGAACTGACCTGCAGAGCCCTCAGCCCTGACCTAAAATAACCTGGCTTACTCACACCCAGGCTAACTCATCCCTGGCTACTACTCAGCCTCTACCTTAAAAAAAATCTAACTAGCTCCACCTAGCTAAACGTAAGGGGTCCTACATCTGCAATACATGCCTCTTTCCCCATGACATATCGCTTTGAAGACCCTGCAACTAGAGAAGAATTGAACTGCCAGTAATGCATGTAGGTCCTATGTCTTGACAAACAGCATTTACTGTATGTGTACTGAGTGGTGTCAGCCCTGCCCATTCTCTTTTGCTAAACTCGTAAACCACTCCCACTGTCAGATCTTTACAACACAAAGACTAATCATTCATTCTGTAGTCCAAGATGAGAACTAGGAGGGCTCTTTGAGATAACACAGGAAGTATGCAGAGGACATAGGGTATGTGTTTAATGGTATACATGAGTGGTCTCTGAACTTCAGCCTGCTGGTTGTGTTTATCCGGCCTCTGTGGCACCCTTCTTCCAACTGATGTGAGGCACTATTCTCCCACCTGACACAAATGATGAGGCACCATTTTTTTCACTGACATCAATGATGGGGCACTGATCCTTCCACTAATACCAATGACGAGGCACTATTCTTGTCACTGACACCAATGATGGGGCACTATTCTTGTCACTGACACCAATGAAGGGGCACTATTCCTTCCACTGACATCAATGATGAGCACCTGACATGAATGATGGGGCACAATTCTTCCCACTGAAACCAATGACTGGTCACCATTCCTTTCACTGTCACCAATGATTAGCACCATTTCTTCAACTTACACCAATGATCTATTTCTTCCACCGACAACAATGATGGGGCACTATTTCTTCCACCGACACCAATGATGGGGCACTATTCCTCCCATTGACACCAGTGATGGGGCACTATTCCTCCCATTGACACCAATGATGGGGTCCTATTTCTTCCACCGACACCAATGATGGGGCACTATTCCTCCCATTGACACCAATGATGAGGCACTATTCCTCCCATTGACACCAATGATGGGGCCCTATTCCTTTCACTGGCACTAATGATGAGCACCATTCCTTCCACTGACACCAACGACGGGGCACAATTTCTTCCACTAATACCAGTGACAGGGCTCTATTCTTCCCACTGACATCAATGATGGGGCACCATTTCTTCCTTTGACACCAATGATGGAGCACTATTCCTCCCACTGACACCAATGATGGGGCACTATTCCTCCCATTGACACCAATGATGGGGTCCTATTTCTTCCACCGACACCAATGATGGGGCACTATTCCTCCCATTGACACCAATGATGGGGCCCTATTCCTTCCACTGACACCAACGACGAGGCACAATTTCTTCCACTAATACCAGTGACAGGGCTCTATTCTTCCCACTGACATCAATGATGGGGCACCATTCCTTCCTCTGACACCAATGATGGGGCACTATTCCTTCATTGACACCAATGATGGGACACAATTCTATCCACTAAATAAATAGCAATTCCTCAGCACACCTTGCGCTAAGTGAAATACCCACTCTAATTAACCCTTTCAGAAAAGTGACACTTTCACCCTTGAAAGTAGATACAATTATAAGCAACCTTTTCTTCCACCTGTCAAAACTTATAAATCAAATACAAATCAATCCTATTCCAACCCCAAAACAAATATAAATAAAATTATAAATAAAAAATTATAAAGAAATGAAATTAATAAATAAATAATATATGTCCAAAATATACGTCCAATCAATCAATAGTCCAAAAGAAACATTTTCTTAATCCAATGTGTTGAGTTTCCAATCCTCCTATCACTCTTCGTGAACCTCACAAAAATGAAACTATAATAGTGTATTACCTTCTACATATAAAAACCTTAAATGTGTGATATTGTATTTATACACGTTTAAGATATTTATATGTAGAAGGTAATACACTATTATAAAAAACCAAAAGTATATATCCCAGCGCCAAAAAAAGAAAGAAAAAAAACTATATGATTACGCAGCTGTGCACCAGTGAAAAACACCAATAATAAACAACACAAAAAACAGCGCAAAATCTAAAATTAAAATACCACAAATAAATAAACACTAAATTTATAATGTGTCCATGAAAAAATATATATATATAAGTCCTTATAAGGACACTTATTATAAATTTAGTGTTTATTTATTTGTGGTATTTTAATTTTAGATTTTGCGCTGTTTTTTGTGTTGAATACACTATTATAGTTTCATTTTTTTGAGGTTCACGAAGAGTGATAGGAGGATTGGAAACTCAACACATTGGATTAAGAAAATGTTTCTTTTCGACTATTGATTGATTGGACGTATATTTTGGACATTTATTATTTATTTATTTTATTTATTGATAATTTTTTATTTATAATTTTATTTATATTTGATTTGGGGTTGGAATAGGATTGATTTGTATTTGGTTTATAAGTTTTGACAGGTGGAAGAAAAGGTTGCTTATAATTATAATTCTATCCACTGACACCAATTATGGGACACTATTCCTCTTACTGACACCAATGATGGGGCACTATTCCTCTCACTGACACCAGTGATGAGCACCATTCCTTCCACTGACACCAGTGATGGGGCACTATTCCTTCCACTGACACCAGTGATGAGCATCATTCCTTCCACTGATACTAATAATGGGCCACCATTCTTTTCACTGACACCAATGATGGGGCACCATTCCTTCCACTGACACCAACAATGGAGTGCTATTCATCCACTGACACCAATAATGGGGCACTACTCCTCCTCCTATTGACCACAGAAGCTATGTAATTTACTCTCTTCTTCCATCGATTACCAAGTCTAAGACTGTCCACCAAGTCTGTCCACTCTCACCGATGTTGGGGCATTTTCTACTCCCACTGGCCATAGTCTGCCCCCCACCTCAAAGTTTGACTGGCCCTTTGTTTAGCAGGTTTGGAATCCCCTGGTATACATAACAGACCAAATGGGAACAAATACTCGGCAATCATTGTTAGAGTCTACATACACTCTGGATCAGGGGCGGACTGACAACTCATGGGGCCCCCAGGCAATAGGGGATCATGGGGCCCCTGTGTCCTTGCCCAAACTCAAAAAAGCCTATGAAAAAGGTACCAGGGACATCTCATGGGGCCCCCTACTGACCCCGGGCCCTCGGGCAGTGCCCGAGTTTCCAAATGGTCAGTCCGCCCCTGCTCCGGATCCTCCCCCGACTTTAATGCATCTCAACTTTCACTGACATTTGATGACATTTTAGGTAAATCAAAATTCTTACTTTACTCATCTCTCATTAAAAAGCTTAATTTATCGGGTCTTTAGATAACAGCCGGTCACAGGGAGAAGTCAGTCCGCTCAGCTGATGTGACGTCTCAGATGTTTGGGGTTTTTTTCAAGTTTGCAGCAGCTGCTGTTTACAGTCTTTAGGAAATCAGATGATACAGATGTGCCCCGGGTGTTTCCAGACAAAGGGAACAGGACCAGCTGACATCTCCGTAAGGTCTCCTATGTGCAGAAATACAGCCAGTGGGTCTATGGTTCTGGGCCGCCTTCCCAACAAAGGGGTCCCAGGATAGAAGACATGTAGTCCATGGGCCGGCAATGCTGGACACAGCGTAGGTGAGGGAGGCTGCAGTCCCGCCAACATGATGCACAATAAAGCGAGGCGTGCTTGTGGCCAAAAAAGACAGAAGATTCCTCAGTTCAGCTGAGGCTCCGTGGATGGATTATTAATGTTCAGAAAGGTGCAAAAAATAACAGAACCAAGATGATGCCAAATTGATGATGTGAGGATCACATAACGAGTGCTGGCAAAAATTGTATTACAAAGCTACTTTTGTAAAAATATGAATAACACAAAACACTCCTATTTGATAAAAACAGAAATTTCTGTAAAAAATAATAATAATAATAATAAAAAAAATAAAATAATAATAATAATAAATAATAATAAAACTAAAATAATAAAAAAATTAATAATAATAATAAAATAATAATAATAAATAATAATAATAAAACTAAAATAATAATAAAAAATTTATAATAATAAAATATAATAATAATTATCTATCTATCTATCCATCCATCTATCTATCTATCTATCTATCTATCTATCTATCTATCTATCTATCTATCTATCTATCTATCTATCCATCCATCTCGCTCTATATATATATAGACGCACATACACACACACATACTCTCCAGCCGCTTTATTAGGTACACCTCTTCAATTGCTTGACAGCATAAATTGCTAACCAGCCAATCATATGGCAGCAACTCACCGCATTTAGGCATCTAGACGTGGTGAAGACGACTTGCTGAGGTTCAACCTGAGCATCAGAATGGGGAAGAAAGGGGATTTAGGTGACTTTGAATGTGGCATGGTTGTTGGTGCCAGGCCGGCTGGTCTGACTACTTCAAAAACTACTGATCTACTGGGATTTTCACGCTCAACCATCTTTAGGGTTTACAGAGAATGGTCCAAAAAAGAGAAACTATCTAGTGAGCAGCAGTTGTGTGGAGGAAAATGCCTTGTTGATGTCAGAGGTCAGAGGAGAATGGGCAGACCGGTTTGAGATTATAGATAGGCAACAGTAACTCACATAACCACTCGTTACAACCAAGGTATGCAGAATACCATCTCTGAACGCACAACACGTCCAACCTTGAAGCAGATGGGCTACAGCAGCAGAAGACCACACCAGGTGCCACTCCTGTCAGCTAAGAACAGGAA